>NW_010117544.1:5492-8858 GCF_000699245.1 Pterocles gutturalis
CTCTAACACAGAAATGTGCCTATGGGTTCAGAGCAAACAGTGCCTCTCACAATTTCTCCATGCCTCCGACCATATGTTGTTCATCTGTTCATCTCCCCAGCCATTCGTTTGGACTAGAATGTTGAACTGTGCCAAATAAGCTACTGAGGGAGTTTTCCCTCAAAGACACAGGGGTGGAGAGTTGTATTATCTGAGCTGATCCAATCCAACCTCTCCCCTCCAGACATTTTTGAGTGAAAACAAGGTGGAAAACTTCAGCAAACATCCTGCCTCAGCCACCATCTCATCTGGCTCATTCCCCCACCCAGACTGTTGTCTTCTATAGACCCTCTAATTTTCTCCTCAAGGTTATTCTTTAATTGCCCAAACCCTGGAGTGCCCATTTCTGTTAGAAAATTTGAAATTAGACAAAGTTTTCCTGATCTCCTCTACTCCTGTAAAACCTGTTTATCTAGGGCAGTCTGTTCATGGCTCACCTTTATTTTATCAGACTAGACAGAGTTTTGTAGTTGCTGCTCAGACAAAGATGTAATTTCTAGCAATAGTCCATCATCAATTATTTTTGGGAAGTTTCCAGATGTTGCTTTAATTAATTTTTGGGAGCCTCCTGGCTCAATTTTAAGTCTTGTTTTAATTCTTTTTGGTTTTATATCAATTCCTTTTGGCTATTTTTATATCTATGTGCATCTCCATTATTTATTGCATATTGGTTCAACAGCAATATGAACACACACATCTGCTTCATTGGAAAAATGGATCTCACTACTAACACTGGTTTCATCTCTTCCTGTCCCAAGAAACCGAGTATTTTTGATCTAATGGATTGTCTTTCCTAGCTGTGAACATTGGTTCTGGTAGTGAAGTATGTCTTTGATAAAGTCTTAATAAAACAGAGTGAAAAGAGTTTTGTTCCCTTAAACATTGAAGGCACGAAAACCAGCAGGCGTTTCCTTGATCTAAAGATCACTTTCTTTTTTCCCTTAGTCCAGGGTCCCAAAGCAACTCCTTTCCTGTCTCACTCCTTCCTCCTGAGGCCCAGCTCAGCACTGACAGGGCAACTCAGGAAAAATGGGATGCTGGTCCCTGGGCAGCCTGCTGGTTCCTGGCCTCTGGCTCTCCACAGTCTTTCCTCAGGAAATGACTGCTGATCCAGGGTCCAGAAAAAGGGATTTTAACTGTTTCCTCCTGGGCTGAGACAAAGGCAGATTCTTTGTTTCATGGCTTGGACCCTTTAATTTTCAGTAGGACCTAAAGTAACATGTCAGCTTTACTCTGGGCCTTTGCACACCACTACTTAACCTCAGTTTGCATCATTTTATTGGCTGATGAGTAAAAATATGTCTGCAGAAATAGTCAGCTGTTTTGTCCTCGCAGCTTGGGTCTATACATTTCTTACTCTGAAGAGTTTGTTGTTATTGTTGTTGTCAATATATTTATTATTTGAATAAAAATTTAGTAGTAGCAAGGTACCAAAAACCAATCTGTCTTTTACAAGAATCAGCTGAAAATCTTGAAGAAAATTAGTTCCTAATCATCTTGGAGATAAATGACATAGATACTCTGGGTTTCTTTATAAAGTATGTGCAACTTAAATACTATTAAAAGTATATTTTGTTCAGAAAAATGTTTTTTTCACTAATATGAATCAGAAGACAGTAATAAATTTGACAACCTTATATATCCAGAAGAATATTTCTTCATAACAACAGAAGAAAAAAAAATGCAACCCCTCTTCCCAATCCACTTCCCAAAAATAAAAAGGGAAAAAATAATTGGCATCATCATAATCACAGAACATGTTGTATTCCTGATTTTTACTCAGCTGCAGCTTTGTGAGGAATAGTAAAGAATCAGTGAAGCCTAACAACATCCAGCTTCAAATGTCAGGGACTTTTTTCCAGGCATAAATAGAACTTAAAGAACCTGGAAGTGTATAACTTCTGATTCTGTTTGCAAACTTCCACCATCCTGACCAGTATCTTTCACTGACTTCCAGTTCATAGAAGAAATGCAATAAAAGTATAAATTCATGCTTATTTTCTATCACCTTACACTACAGTGGCATAAGAACTCCCACAGTCAAGGATGCAATTCTCTATGATAAATACATTGAAGGTACATATGAAAACCATCTCTTTCTGAAATTTTAGACAGAAGAATTTTACATGTGTTTCGTTTAACTTTTTTTTTTTTTTTTTTTTACAAAGGAAATTATTTTTGCTCCAAGAAGAGCTACAGTTAATCCCATGTTATTTGACTTTATGATCTTAATGCCAAAAAAAGTTTCTTTTTATTACCTGTCAGGGTTATGCAAAGGGTACGAGAAGTACTTTCTCTCCAGACTTTCACTCCTGCACTCCCTTCAATACCAAAGCCTTCACATCTCTGCTTCTTTCCTTGTCTATGTCTATGCTTTACATCACAAGTCTAGTTTCACATATCGGTAGGCAAGCTTGATGTGGGAAGCCAAACATGAAAAACTGGAAACCAATCACAATCATTCTAAATTTACTCTGTACCTTCGACCCCTGCCTTCTTCCCATGCCCCTGTACAGTCCCATGTCTTGCCGCCTCCCAGCTTTACTGTCTATCTACTGCTCTTGTGTGACCCTGTGGCCAACACGGACTATGTTACAGGAAATACATCTCAGCAGGTTTGTTGTCAAAACTATGTAAACATTTTACAATCAAATCCTTTTCTTTCTTATATCTGAATGTAACAAGTCAGCTCTTTTTCAGCCTATTCTAATTGCAAATAGTTTCACTTAAGAATTGCAAGATCTATTCTGCTCCAGAACTGAATGTTGTCAAAAAAATTTGATCTGAATTTAAATTATTTTATAACACTATTACTTTTCAAGTTTTACTAGCTTAGCTTCTCTCTTATATTCTTAAATGTTCAATGGTTGGATCACTTGTCAAACATACTTTTCACATCTGCACACTCGTATGTAATTATATGACTCGTGCCACAGAAGGGGACATTATCAGTAATATTTATTATTTGTATTATGTTAGTGTCTACAAGTAAAACTGGGCTGAAGGCCCCACTGCATTAGTCAATATAAAGATGGTTCCAGCTTAAGCAGGACCTAAGCATCACTCCAGAAACAGAATCATGTATGTGCTTAGCTGAACACATTAATACTTCATAAGGTCAAATATCAAACTGTATTTGATATCCTCCTTCTGCATCCATATATTCCATTATGTATCCAGGCAAAATAGGGGAAGAAGAAGGAATTTTCTTTCTGTTTTGTCTTTTCAGATTATAAAGCCATTTTCTGCCCGCTGACCAAGAAAACTTAGCAGGTTTTTCTGCACGTTTTTGACAGAGACTCAACAGGAAGGCAGAGAATATGGCTT
>NW_010117544.1:8961-25693 GCF_000699245.1 Pterocles gutturalis
CCCTTTCCTGACTTACATCAACCTAAAAAGATCCCAGGTACCTTCCAAATACTGTGAAAGATGAGCTCCCCAGTGCACCCTGCAGCCACCTGGAAAGCACCTCTGCACTTTTTCTCCCTCTGTCACAGGCACATCCAAAAACTCAACTGCTCTCAGACTCCAGCCCTCTCTCAGCTGTCACTGATCCGAGAGCATCTGGACCTCTCCTACCACTACCTATTCTGTAAGCAGAGATCTTCCTTCATCAGAACAGGAGATTCAGGAAACACCCAAGATTTTCAGCACATACTCAGATATTAAGTGTTCTCATTAAACTAAACATCCTCACATCAAGAAAGCTCAGAGATTCTTCAGTAACCCCAAGCTATTTACCTCCACTGTAAAAATCTACCCTCACGTAGAAACGTCATACACAGGTTTTAACATTCTCAGTGTTACCCTTGACTCTGAGGCAGACCATAAACAGAAGTTATATAAAATGATTTGCAGCTGCGCAAATTAGTTCAGTGCACAATTTGCATAAAGTATCATCCATGACATTCATTGAATATCACAGTAACAGTCATGTGAAGGTGAACATCCATTTGCTTGCAGAATCTAGGCCCAAAAATACGTCTTGGCAAGGTATGGAGTCTCCAGGGGACTTGTAATCTAATTAAAACTGGCAAAAGAGTTCTGATCCTAAAACTGACTTTTCATTTTCGTTTAGATTTATTGAAAGCTACAATTGAGACCGTGATGGTTTATTTTTTGCTGGTTTTGGTCATATTGCTTGTATCTATTTTGGTGTCATCTAAAAGCAGACAACCAGGGTTTTCCCTTTCTGTCTGGAAGACATTGTCACACATCCCGTCTCTATTCTCATCTTAAAGACTTCATACCATGTATATCAGAATATATCTGTCTAGCTGCCATTGGACAGCAAAAAACATCCATTTTTGCTGTTTCCTTGGACATGCTTCCCTAAACTGCCCATTTTCTGACTGATATATGCTTCTCTCTTATCATTCTTTCTAAGATTTAAACAGAGCTTTTTCATTAATTTTTCAGAGCTGTGCTGTATCACTAGTCATGAAGTGTTTTGGTGAGATGAAAAACAAAAAACAAGATCCCAGTGCACAAAGGTAATAGTTAGTTCTTAAGTCTCTGAGTTTGGTTTAAACAGAGCCTTCACTCTTTTTTTTCCTCTCAATATTCATGCTGAACATTAGCCAGCTTTATAATATGTTCTCATCTGCAGATTATTTTAAATACCTCTAATTTTAAATATCTCTAAGGATATGTTTGTTTTTTTTTTTTTTGAAAATAATACTTCTTTGATTCATGGATACCGAAAGGAGACTGAAGTCAGATACTCTTCGTGTAGAGAACAGGAAAAGAATTCTTATACGACAGCTATTGACATGCAATGCATTCACAAGAAAACTACATTTGTCTACCAGCCCACATACCCTCATAGTGCCAGCCTCTGTGCTCAACCTTACAAAATTGTCATCCACCCTCTCTGGCATATGATATACAGTGTGTAAAAGTTCAATCCACTTCAGATTCGAAAGGGAGTACAAAGAAGTTAGGGGACAGATAGAAGTATCAGAATGTGGAATAAATATTGCTACATGTCACCAACCAAACAAGTAAATGAACAGCAAGAAATTTATGACAACAATCCTGGCAGAAAGAGAATTTGTTGACTGAACTGGAAAGAAATCATTCAACAATATGAAGAAATCAGAAAAATAAGAATCAGGAATCTGGAGAGAGTAGAACTCAACTTGTCTCTACCGGGCATCCTGAAAAGCAGGGCTCACAAAAGCTAGTGACAGTAAGAGGCAATGACTACTGTGGCTCTTTATTAACAATATCTTTACCACAAATTGCTTGCTATGCACTCTTCCATACCAGCAAATGAAAAGTAAGGAGTTTTTTCTTTGAAAACTCATGTGAGAATAGTGCAACTATAGCTAATTAATATGGTGACAGCATCAATATTTTGCTTTTGTTCTTGTTGCAGGGGAATTGAGGTGAGGTGGCCGCAAGCAGAGAACCACACCACTTAGGGACATATTATTTCAAACCCGCTCACTAAGCAGGATGAGTTCAGTGGGGGATTGCAATTGCTATTCTATGGTTTCTAATCTGTGACACACACACCACATTTTCACAGGGAACAAGGTCCCTGCCACTCCACCCCAGCTCAGACAGGAACTGTGAGACAGGGACCAGGACCGGGACCCTCACTCCAGCCAGTCCCGCTGCTCCAGGCATCAGGTCCCATCTGGTGGTCTGGTCCCAATGGATCTTGGCTCCATCTTGTGGACAACCTTTTGCATACTGTTGGAGGACTACTTATGTGCTCTCCACCTTCTCTGGTCTAATAAGGAGGACTATTCTGTTATTTATTACTTTTTTTTATAAAAAGCTGGACATTAACAGCAGTAGTATAACAAAATCAATCTATTCTTTCTTTGTTTTTTGGGGCTGTTATTAACCCAGTCGGTTAGAGCTGGGCAGATGTAGTCAATATCTCATCTCTTTGGGCTGTGTTTTCAGTGAGGCTTCACCCCATGACAATTCTATGATACACAGTGAGCTTCGTTCAAAGATTTCTAGGGTTTTTGACATTAATATCAATATACCCGTGGGGACCATAAGGAGATTATTCAGCTAAATTTTTATATGCCAATTATTTATTTTGTTTGTTATTGCGGGGTGGTGTGCTTTGTTTTCTCCAGTTATATGATACAAATACTTGCTTACGGATTTCACTTCCAATGTAAAATTGTGTCAGTTCTGACCCTTTCACTTCTTTGGTGTACATTCTTTTATACCAAAGTGACTCTGTAATTAGTAAGAAGTGTAGGCAAGCTGTTTAAAAGGTTTAGCAAAGTGGCATCTCCATGATTCTAAGTAATTCAAACATTGCCTGGTAATTTGCTGATACAAATGCACAGACTGCATATATTTATATTTTGCTCTATAAATAAAAACCTTGTGTATCGCAAAAACTTTCTGTGAATTCATCATAGGAGTAACAAATAACTTGCCCTCTTCACGAGGCTATTAATTATTTCAGTGGAACTGGTCTCATGAGAAGGGAGAGATAGTTCATGACTTGCACAGCGTGGTGATAGCTATGTAACCACGTTACAGCTCTGGGTCAGATCCTTTGTATAAATTGGCATAGCTTCACTGAAGTCATTGGAAGTATGCCAATTTATATTTGCTGTTGATTTGGCCTTCTGCTCATATTGGGAAATTATCCCTAAGTAATTTGTCTTCCACTTTTTATGGAAGCTTATACAAGGTCAAGCTCAGAGGAAACTCTGCCAAATTCTCCCGGAAGGTGCAGAACTATCGCAGTCAGCAACTGATAAACAGATACTTTTTAGAAGACTTTTATCTGGGCTATTAGCAAGTATGGGTAGATAAATTCATCTGATTTGATTTCAAATCCATACAAGCATCACAGGTTCAAAAGGGTAACTGAAGCATGGTAGTTATCAGATCCATATTGACTTAAGAAATCCCAAGAAAAAAGCATAAAAAGTGTAGAGGAAGGAAAAGCAGAGGGTATATAAACCACAGAATTAAATGAAAATTACATAGAAGCAGAGGGGAAGAGATTGAAACAAAAAATGTTTTCTGCATTTGAAATTTATTTTGTTTTTTTTTTAAATGGGCTTCTCTTCAGACTCACGCAAAATCAAATTGTCATCCACATTAATACCTCCTCATGCTACTGTGATGTTAAAGACATTTTGAACAGAATTGTGAATGCATTATTAGTGAAAGTGATTCTCTGCAATATGTTGGTAGATGTTAGGGTGATGGCAGACCAGCTTTTTTCTTCTTGGGCCAAAAGTACTGTCGGGGAGGAAAAGAAACTGTGATTTGTAATTCTGCTCATTCATTGTCCATGTTGTTGTTACAAGTCTGTACAGGAATCTAAAAACTAAGACTAATTTTGTATTACCACCAAATAGTCACATATGTTTTTCCTAATTCAAAGGAAATTGATGTTCACATTCCCTCACCAACAATTAAGATTTTAAAGACTGAATAAAGTGTAAAATCAAATGTTCTTTATGTTATGACTAGTGTTCGTGTTTCATTCAACTCTGACAATTGCCATTTCACACACCCTTCATACTTAGCTTCAGATTGTATTCTCAGATACTAATCCAATACTGCATTTTCAGCCTAGCTTTCCTCTATTTGGATTTTCTCCCCCAGGTTTCACAGGGTTTGTCATTACCTTAACTTCTGAAAGTAAAGCAGTTTACATTTTTGCACTTCTCAGGCTCACAACACACAGGTCACTAGCATCCTTGCAAACACTCCCTACTCTTCTGCCTTTCCTTTTGGTTACCTGACATAACCTGATGGCTTCGGCTGCTTCATGCTTTCCTTTTTATCACCTCAGATGCTTTGGATATTCTACAATAAATCTTGATTACCCCATACACTCTTGGTTTAATTAGGCCATGTTTTAAAAAGAAAGATAAATCAATCTGGTTTAGCTTGCAATCATTAATACTTTTTCTCAGTTTGTGGTTACACATAGCCCTTAATCACAGTGCTGCACCACCTTGTCTTAAATGAGCTCTCCTCATTTTAGTCATAAAGCTATTTCCCTGGTAACTATTCTAATCATGGGCTAATAATATTTCAACAAGGAATTCCCACAGATTTTCTCTTAACCAGAGATGAAACCTGTATCCAGAAGTGCATTAGTTTGGAGGGAGGAAAGAACTAAGACGTGTATCTATTACAGCTTAATTTAATAGGAGATCTTCTGTTCCCTTCCAAAACAAAAAATAAACAACAAAAAAAAAAAAAGGGAAAAAAAAAAGGAAAAAAAAGAAGTAGTCACCGAAACCCTTCTGTAATTAAAAAAAAACTGAAGTAAACAAGCAGGAGTAGAAATCTGCCACACAAGTTGCTATTCTGTAACTTGGCTCCTGAAGGATTTTTCACAGAATGATCCCTGCAGAAACAGAGACAGGATGCTGAGCAGGATTCACTCAGCCTACCTACTGCATTCAGGTCTGATTGCCACATCTGAGGTGAAGAAAGAATCAAGTCTTCCACATTCATAATCACTGGGATAATAAATCCCATTTTCTACCTTGGCAGCTTGATGAGACTAGTCTTCAGGATTTTGTTTGTTGATTTCATTGCCTTCACAGCTGAAAATATTCAGCATATTCAACATGAATTCATTACTGGATTTGGAAGACCAAAACCATATTTTCTTTAACAAATATGTCATTCATTTAAAAGAGAACATTCAAATCTGGCTGCAAGCATTACATTACATCTGGACCCTCAGAACCCTTGAATTTCATGTCTCTTGATTATCCCGAAGTTTTTTTTTCTTCTTAAAGTGCCAGAAGAAGGAAAATAACCAGGAAAAGAAAGTCAAAAACCTTACCTGAAGAAAATATTCAACTTATCTCTGCTTTTTTTTTTTTCAGCATCTACTGGTGCTTATCACTGTTTGTTCATACTGCAAGGTGGAAGTCAACACACTGAAAAAGAAAACAAAGAATCAAAATGAAATGGTTTACTTCCATAAGCAAAATCCAGGAACCTGAAAGAACAGCAAAGTGGTGATCTCTCAGAACAGACATTTTATCTTCAGCAACATAAACATCTCTTCTTTATTGATCTTTACTGATAAGGAAAAAGCTACAATGCTTTACCAAAATGACACTTTGGAGCATGTTGCAATGGGTAATTACAAGAATCCAGTCACCGCTTCAATGAGGCTGACAAGCTGTGACAAGGGAATGAAGATTTATTTTTTTTTTAAAACTAGCAGTCAAAATTCAAATGCTTAGTTGACACACATGATATCTTTCCAAAAGAAGGTATTTGAAAATACTTTTGAATATGGTACAGGTTAATGGTCCAGGTGAATGTGATTAGATGAACATTGAACATGTTTTTAGATCAAATACAGTAAAACAGTTTCAGAAGAGAGAACATACTAAGAAGGTTTTCTTCTGCCATATACTTGCAAAATATCTTTTCTTTCTTAAGGTTAAAGACAAGCTTGTTATTTCAGTGACAAGGTGTAGCGCTGGGCTTGCAGCAAATTATTATCAAGCTGCTTCTACTGTTCACTGTCAAATTCTATAAAAATCAAGCACATGGTGTCTTACAAATCTTGAAAAGAAACAACTGTGAAATGTCCAGAAAAGAAAAATAAGGATTTCCTTCTAAACTTACTAAACATCATCACTGTGTGAAATTTTGTATTGAAACAGACACGTACTAAGTTTCTCCAACTTGCCATCCAAGTGTCAGGCTAAAAAATTGTAATGCTATGCTCTCTAAAATCCTTATTTAAGCTTTCCAGAATAGGCCAGAATTTTCAAGATAAATAAATACTATGTATTTACAGACTATACAGGTGCCCAAAGAAGAAAAACAGTTCATTTATTTCAGACATATACTTCTAAATTTTATTGGACAGTGACAATTGCTCTGAGTCCTTTCTCAGAGAAGTCTTTCACATGTGCGAGCATAGCACAAGACGGAAATCAAATATGGGTTGCTAAAAATGTAGACACCTAAGGCCAGACTAAGTCTTTAAGTGTTTTGAGAGCAAGTAAAAGAAGCTTGTTTCCCTTTCCGTTGTTGAAAAGGCAAGAAATGGGGTTGCTTCTTTAAATTTTGTAGGTGTCATGTACCTGGATCCTGTATCTCAGATAACTCAGTTATACAATTTGATAGCTACGGGATAAATATTGGTGAGAGAATGCTATTATCACTCAAAAGTGGACAAAGTGACTTCACTGTATTATTGTTTGGGAAATAACAGTATCACATACTCATTTTAACAATGTGATCCAAAATAAGGTTTATTGCTTTGTCTTCTGGTAAGAGCAACCACCCTTATTTCTATTAACATCACAGCAAATCTAGATGTTGAGGCAGTGACAGAAATCTAGGCAGAGGTAGAATTTAGTTAAGGGAGTGTTAAGGTTCCAGGTTTGCAAAAAAAATTATATGACAGCAACAAAGATGGGCTTTTTTTTTCTTCTTGAAGATAATTCAGGGAACAACTACAGCTCATAAGAAACTAAAATAAGCTCTAAAATTCCATTTGTAACAATTATCTTGCAATGAAAGAAAATCTTGGAAGCCATCATTCACTTTCTTCTCCTACAACTTTTCTGCTACCTTCTGATCAACAAATGTTAGGAAAAAAAATGTGTAAACATGCAGAAAATAGCTAATTCTTTTTTTAGTGGTAATTAGTTGCACAGAAGACACTTATTTTCAGTGGTTAGTTTTTTGCTTGTTTAGATAAGACAGCTTGCACAGCAGAGGAACTTCTTTTTTTCTACAGGTATCAATAGCTTTTGAGTATCACTGAGAGTGAGAGTCAATGGAAATATCACAATGGCAAGAAACAATTGAATCTCATCTTTACAGAATAAATCTCAAGCATCCATAAAAACTGTACGTATAATACAATTCCATGAGAAAAAGGGAATACTAGATACTTTTACGTTGTTAGAGATTGGTTTAAACTTTATTCTATCTGAAAACATAACCTCTATGTGTCATACAAAATAACTAAAATAAATCAGTAAACTGAATGAAAATGAAGCCTCCACCACAAAGACAGGATCATGTCTTTAGCCAAACGATAGCAGGAAGGAATTTAACATAGAATCTGAACAGAAAACCTTCCCTAAATAGTCTTTTTGTAGCTCTGGGTATTTAACAGTGTCAAAGGCAGTAAAGAACAAAATAATAGATATATCTGTGGAAGCACTAGTAGCTTTGACCAAGTGGTAGTACTGCTTACTCAATGTTAAAGACAAAGACAAATTTTAAAAAACTAAGACTCTTGCAAATTAAACTATATAGAAGAACCCTGGCAACAGCTGGCCTGGATCCACAGCTAGTATTAGTTAATATGCCTGTTCTAATTTACAGAAGTCAAAACTGGCTGTTACTAAATTTACTTATGAGTTGATTCTGGGGGCGACCTAACATCTTGGTATCTGAATGCCAAGGGCCTAACTGGATATTATGACACCTCCTGTTCAGCCAGGAAAATTCCTTTTCAGTCCATGGACCTGGACCTGGGACCTGAGAGGCTGTTTGGAAATATTCTCTCTATTCTGAAATACAGAAATCTCAGAAGCTTGCTGCTTTTTGGACAAGTACCATATATATAATTTATGGCTGCCTTTTCAATATTTTACTTTTATGCCCAATACTTCAGAGGAATCTGCTACCAGTAAGTTTTCTCTAGTTTGTTACAGATTATGTCACTGCCTACCTTGAAAAATTTTTAAATCTTCTTCTCAAAGTGTATTGTTGCACAAGCCAGAAATGTGATATTAAGCTTGTTCATCCTTTAAAAAGTCATCATCCTGATGGTCTTTATCACAAATGAGAAATCTTACTCTGAAGTCTACCTACAAAACTTGAAAATACTGTATATGACAACAGCCCTATTTAGTAAATTTTCTTTGCCACTTCAGTGAAGTTCTAGGTGGATTCATGAACTCAAAATGAATTGCATATCCAAAGCATAAGGCAATATCAAGTAAGAGTGAGAATGGAGAGGAATATTAAAATATACATATATTTTACACAAACAATATCTCTGTAGTAGATACACTTGTAAATTATTATTCACCTGAACAATTTTTGGTTATTTGATGTATTATTTACAGGAGACACAAACCAGATTAAAGGATGTATTTAAAGTATCTTATCAGACAGAGTTTCATGCTCATGGATAAGAAAGGGGAAAAAAAATTATTGTCTTTTGGGTTATCAGTAATGAAACAGAAGAGTTGCAGCATACAATAATGAGAGTCAGAGGAAGAAGAGACAGAGGAGCAGATTTCTGAAGGATTAAAGCTCTTCATTGTCTATGTACAAAGAAAGTGATTTATTAAAAAGAGTTGCTGAAGAACAGAAGGAAAAAATACCCCTTCTTTTGAAATGCATTTTCCCTAGCCTCCCTAAGAACATATTTATAAACCTTTACAACTAGGAAAGCTAAGCAAAAGAGTAACATTAGTATTTGCACTTGTAAAAAAAATGCATCAAAAAATCTGGCCAGCTGGTAAGAAAAGTAAAATTAATGTGCCTTTGTGTATCAGATTTGCAAGAATGCAAATACTGCAGCTTTTGGTCAGCTGGTTTAGAGATTAATTTCAAACAAGTAACCTTTTTTTTTCCTTAAGGAAATGGACTAATAATAGACAGGACATAAGTATGCAAACAGGGCTGACTCTGCCATAAAAGCAGAATAGGTTGCCAACTAAAGCAGCAAAATATTAAGGGCAGCAAAATTAATTGTGAACATTGATTTGTGGCTTTGCAGAGCTTTTTCTGCATTATCTTAAATTGCAAGTCTTTTGGACTTGTGTGCAATTGTATGGGTCAACCAGTAGATTCTTTGAATTTTATTTAATTGGTGTTTTAAAACTACAGAGGTTTATCTAAAGAACCTTAGTATTATTAGAAAATATATTACAAGAAATGTAACTTTGTTTTAAAATACATCCTTACCTAACATACTGCAGAGTTTTCTTTCACATTTCCCTAAATTTTTGTCTAAAAGAGGAATGTTAATTACAATATCTTCTTTCTTCTTCTTTAAAAGAAGACCTCAGAAGATTTGCAGATCAGATGAAGAGACAAAAAATCAAAACAATAGAAACCACAACAACAAAACAGATGATTTGATAGTTCCATCTTTGGATGCCTCTCTTCAAACATCTAGAAGGACTCAAGCTATCATACTGGCACAGTTCAGATCATCAGAAAGGAGCAAAAAAAGCAAAGTGATATAGAAAGGTACAATATAGTATGAGTTAAGGTATTTGCATCCAGATTTCCATCATCTAAACTGAGGATGGAACAGAAGGGCAAGCTTAGACCAGAAGTGCACAAAGAGCACAGTGATTTAGAAATATCACCCTTTTCTTGTGATTACAATATTTCATTTTAATCTGTTGCCATGGGTTGATGACAAAATGTCAGTACTAACCCAGAGATTCCAAGCTTTATTATTTTTTTCTAGTTTGCTCTTTTCATGTCTTCTACCTTGAATATTTCAGCTTTCAGGATAGAAAGCTATCCTTTGACATCTCAGCTGAGGAGGGAAGGAGGGAAGGAAGGAGGGAAGGAAGGAGGGAAAGAAGGAAGGAAAGAAGGAAAGAAGGAAGTAAGGAAGGAGGGAAGGAAGTAGGGAAGGGTTTTAACTTTGTATAGATGGGGTCATTTCATACACGAGGTATGAAACAGAACACGATGCCTGGGTTAAGAAAGAAACATCCCTACCTGCTAGACAGAAGTGATGAGGGGACTGCAGAATGAAAGCAAAAGAAACCGCGGAGCTATGTTTTATGAAATTCTAGTGTTTCCAGTTGTTATTGTGAGGTAATTATTTTGGCATATTGTCATTTTTATTTTCATTATGATTAAGACTCAGCAGAGATGTTACATCAGTGTTATAAGGGACGATGTTTATTAAAGGAACTTCAAGAACATATTGTGATGCTGTGGTATAACATAATTTATAAAAGCATTTACATCCATCAGTGTCATCTTGGGTTGCTATAAAACACAGGTCCTGGGATTTGGACAGTTTTGCACTGTACAGATATAATACACTGATAATTATATGACAACAGTAATTTGCTAATTGATCATGCTGAGAAACTTTTTACTAACTTATATAGCAAATTCATCAGCTCTAGGATATAATCACCTTTCCAGACTGTGTAGTTAGATGCCCATTGTGTTCCCAGTTTTATATACAACTAAAATAAACAAACAAATGCTGCATTTTCAAAGCCCACTTCATCTTTAAATATCCATATATCCACATATAATTTTCAGTCTCACACAGCATGAGTATTCATAATAAAAGAGTATATACATTTATAATGGCTGCACAGTCGAAGGGTTTTTTAGCTGCTAGCTTTCTTTTATAAGATGTAAACAGCAACATTTGTAAAGAAGAGTATTGGGGCTTTTATTGCTGGATTTGAGCACTTGTGGCAGAGGTTTTTTTTGTCTGTTAAGATCCATTGTGGCACACATGTCAATACAATTAATGGTTATTAATTCTCACAAGAGTATTTCACTCAATGTCGATCTAAATATATATGTCTGTGTATAAAAGAATATATATTTACCTACAGGTAAAAAAGTCGTTATACTTGGTCTGCATTTTACTGTGTGATAGACTACATCTTTCTAAAAAAACCCCTTGTGCTCTAAATTAGAGAAGAAATTATTGCAAGATTGTTGTTCTGTATCACTGTTTGGACCAGTACATAGCTCAGTTTATAACAATGCAAAATGGCCACACAAGTACCAGGGGAGTTCATCACAGCCGTGACTCAAGTGTTACTGTACTGGGACAGCTCTGAGAGCCCATGTGTGACTTAGAGAGACCTAGAAGGTTAAAGAACAAAGTTCACTGCTCTGGAAAAAAAAAAAAAAAACCAAAAACAAAAAAAAAAACAAAAAAAAAAAACCAAAAAAAAACCACAATCAGTGTGAAAGCAGATATAATTGATTTGGATGACATGATGCATGCCACAATTTGTTGCCCTGTATCGAGGCAGGATGGCTGCTGAAGTTCTGTAATTGAAAACCAAGTGGCGAGAAAATTGAAGGGTTTCTCTAGCGCAGAAGTGGTTGCTATCACTTTGGGAACTGGCTGTCCTGGGCTTTTGTAGTTTGATGTTCCAGATTAACTGTCAGAGAGAACTGGTGATATTCTTATGATGTGTTTGCCTCAATATCTCAAATGCATCTGAACTCATAACTGATTTTCATTTATTTTAAGTTTCCAACTTGTGTCAAAAACATTGATGCCTATAAGTTCACCTCTAGTTCTTGGTGCGTTGCTGAAAAGCTTGCAGAAAAATAACTCATACAAAAAGTTAAGTGATATAAAATGCATTTTTTCCTACCAGGGTGTGAAATAACTAACAAAAAAAGCCTTTTTTTTCATATAAGGTTGCTATGACATTGATGTGAAACACATTATTATCAATCAGTGCTGATGTACATGCTGATGTACATGGATGTACATGGATGTATGGTGATCAATCGGGTGTCCATTTCATTGTGATCTTCTATACCAAACATTTAAGGATAAAATGGAGCAACATTACTAGACCCCGTGAGTTTTTCACAAAATGTTTTGCAGGACACTGCATAATGCAGGTCCTTTGATCATTCAGATCAGGCACAGGACTGGAATATATTTTTCCTCTTTTCCATAAGGAACACAACTATTTTTCCTAAGTGATAAAAGTGGAAAAAGATGCAGGGCAGGAGGTGAGTCTAAGATATATACATGGAAACAAGTCACAGACACAGGACTGGAAAGCATGTCTCTATTGCACAGGTTAGACATAGTCACAGAAAGTTTTCATAATTTTTACAGAACAATCTCTTTGAATATGAGTTGTTTCCTTCTTTGTTGCAGCCCCGCAGATTTCAAAACCAGGTTGAGCCATAGGAGAATTTTATCAAACTTGCAAACATGAACAAAGATTAACAAGAAAGTGGTCAGATCTGCATGCTGCAAACAATAAATAAATGAGAGGTTTTAAACAACGGAACAACATGCAAGGCAAACCAAGCCAAAGCTCTTCACCACACTAAAACTAAAACATACATGTAAATATAGAATGCAATTAGACCAGAGATAGCAACACCTGTTGATTTTCTTCTCTTTTCAATTTTGTCATGCATGGTGTTACACAACAGTAATCTCAAGTGAGACACCTGGCTGGCACCCACCATTCTTTAAACTTCTCAGCTCTGAAAGGGCATCTGTCATTTCAGCTTTCTGTTTCCTGCTTTGCAGTTCACTGCAGAGTTCAGGGGTGGCTGGAGGAGCTTAGAAGTCCTGCTGCCTTACTGAAGCTACTCCCTTACTAAAGGAGGATTCACACAGAATCATAGAAAAGTGTGTGCTAGAAGGGACCTTAAGGATCATCTTAAGGAACACTTTCCACTAGATCAGGTTGCTCAAAGCCTCATCCACCCTGGCCTTGAACACTTCCAGGGATGGGGCATCCAAAACTTCCCTGGGCAACCTGTTCCAGTGCCTCACCACCCTCACAGAAAAAAATTTCTTCTTAATATCCAATCTTAATCTACCCTCTTTCAGCTTAAAATCATTACTCTTCAGCCTATCACTACACTCCCTGCTAAAGAGTGCCTCCCCATCTCTCCTTTAGGCCCCTTTTAAGTACTGGAAGGCTGCTGTAAGGTCTCCCCGGAGCCCTCTCATTTCCAGGATAAACAAGCCCAACTCTCTCAGCCTGTCCTCATATGGGAGGTGCTCCAGCTCTCTGACCATCTTCGTATCCCTCCACTGGACTTGCTCCAACATGTCCATGTCTTTCGTGTTCTGAGGACTCCAGAGCTGGATGCAGTACTGCAGGACGAGGTCTCATGAGAGCAGAGTACAGGGGGAGAATTACCTCCCTTGACCTTCTGGTCACGCTTCTTTTCTTTTTTGTCAAAGTCCCTCTGGATGGCATCCCTTCCCTTCAGTATGTTGACCGCACCACAGAGCTTGGTAAACTTGCTGAGGGTGTACTCAATCCCACTGTCCCTGTTGCCAACAAAGATGTTAAATAGCACCGGTCCCAATACCAAACCCTGTGGAATGCCACTTGTCACTGGTCTCCACTTGGGCATTGAGCCATTGACCAGAACTCTTTGAGTGTGAACATCCAGACAATTCCTTATCCACCTAGTGGTCCATCCATCAAATCCATGTCTCTCCAATTTAGAGACAAGTATGTCACACAGGACAGTGTCAAATGTTTTGCCCAAGTGCTGGACCTTCGCAGTATAGTACTTCACCGTGTTTGCATAGGCATTATAAGCATTTTTTGACCGTGCCTAAAGGCATACCTCTACCTAGTCCTTTCTACAGGCACTTGCACTTGCATCACTGCCTGCCTGAACTCATAGCATTCTCTGATCTTGACCCTCCCAGGTACGTGCTCTACGCAGAAAGAACTGAGTACAGTATATTTAGGTGCTGTAAATGTCATTTTTGTGCCTTTCCATGGATTTGGGGTATATGTGGGAGGTTGAGGAGGAATTTGGTCTGTGATAGTGTTCTTCTTTGTACACTATAAAAGACTCCCCCAGTTATTGACTGTAATCTTTCTTCGGGTGTAGGACAGAGGTACTGTGACTGGTCTTCTGACTGACCTCGCAACAATATGTAAGTACCAACTGTCTATTGGACAAGTATGAAAAAATGTAAATGATGGGAAAGTGATAGAAGCTGTGCTGGAAAGCTCCTGATGGACAAACTGATTAATGGTTCACGAAATGGTATTGATCAACGGGATTTATCTACCTCATGAGTTTTCACAGGAATGAATAAGTACAGGCAATTTAGGCTTTCAGTAACTTCCCATATTAGCAGATGTCAGACAACAGAACAGCCCAAATAATGTGTAGACTAATTAATAATCACTTTTTATTGAAATACTTTATTTACTTTTCCAATTCACAGTGATTCCATGGATCTTAAAAATGTGTAAGGAAAAAATACTTCAATTTTGTATAACTGAGGGAGTGGTATGTTTGTCTGATGTCAATCAGGATTGCAAAGACAATATTAAACAATGTTTATTCATGAACTTGAGATGCAAAAAATATTTTCAAAACGCCTTTTAGTTGGTGACCATTAGTCAAGAATGTCTCTTGAGTAAGGGAGTAAGAAAGAGGAGTAGGAAGAGCATCTTGGTGTGAGCATCTTAAGCTGAAGTAATATTGAGAGAGAGGTAAAAACCTAATATTATTCTCCATACCTGTCCCAAAGGAGCAAATCTGAGCTTCCCTCTCTTTAAATCACTTCACACATAATCACTTTAAATGCACCCTCTCTGAACTCTGTCCTCGCTTCTCCGTATGTCGAATCATGGCAACAACACTCACTTCAGAAAAGCTTTTTGAATTCCCCCCAATGACTACTCATGTGCATCATGAATGTCTGTGGTGGAATCCAGTTGTGTCCCATTTAATGTTCCCTCTGTCTGTTCTTACCAGTACAATGGAAAGATAAGGGGAGAGAACTATGTACAATTTCTCCTTAATCATATCTTCCAACAGAATACGTTACATTTGTCTTGAATGTTATTAATTTGTTACTTCATTTTTTCAAACCTTGTGTTCCACTTTTTCCTCTCTACTTCTTTTTTGCCCTTATCTGCAGCACCTTAAGAGTAAAATTTTCATACATGCAAAATTTGGAAGTGCCATCAAGACAGTGGTTCAAGTAAAGCAGAAATTTGCACACTGACTTTTTTATTTTACTTCTCAGTGGAAGAAATAAACAGTAACCAATGGGAAATTCACATCAGCTTTACTATTTCCAAAATATCTCCCTCTGATTTAACCATCTATAGAAATAATAGCATCCCTCTAGGAAGACATGATAGGTTTTAAAGTTTCTTTCAAATCTTCTTGCCATATGAAAAAATGATGAGATTACAAAAAGAAGTTCCACACAGGAGAGCTTTGGTGCTGCCACTGTTCTTGTAACGCCAGAGTGGATTCATCTCAAGAATTGCTCTAATCTGTTCTTTATGTACATATACAATATAAAAAAAAATGTTGATCTTTCTAAAGGGTTTATTTTTTTAGCACATTTTTCTCATTATTGTATCATCCATTCATTCACAATAGGTTGTCTTATTCAAGTACTGGATTAAAGTGTGTGGTGGATAATTCTTATACAGAAATAAAATACTATTTTCTACTACAGTAGAGAGCTTTCAGCTGGAATGAGTGCTCCACTGAATAAATGAAATAGCGTAGGATTAATTCATTTTACCATAGTTTGCCAATTTTCTTCTTTGATGACCATAAATAGATATATCTACGTACATAAGAAAAGAAGAAACCACAACATATAGTATGATCTATGTGCAAAACATAAAGAGGTACACAAGTAGTTTTTTTTTTCCTTATGTCCTTCATACAATCAATTAGTACACCAAAATATCAACTTTTCCTCTTTAGAATTTAGAAGAAAAAGTCACTAAAAATAAATGGGAATTTTAGATGACTCACCTCACTCTTTCTGGTTTGAGTAGGAACATTGAGAAAACATAAGTAGAGAAGCAAAGAAGATCTTTGTTAAATATAATTTCTTTGCAATTTTTAAAAATCTCCAATTTAACATCATGCAATAAAAATGATCCAGTTGTATTTGTCTACGTAGACAGGTAAGATGAGGTTTAACCTGAAGCAGGACAGGTACACATTCAAAAAGTCTTGAGTGATATCAATCGAAACTGGGTTAAAACAATTATTTTTGTCTTCCTGCCTATAGAAAAGGAGAGAAGTTTTCACATTAAAAAGTGAGGGAAAAATCAGTCATGAATGTTAAAATAGTTTGGCAACACCATTTTTAGGATATGCTTGGGACATGCTTCATACTACTGTATGAATGAAGCACAACACCCTGGCGTCTGTCATTTTGAGCCACTCTTAGACATTTGGCACAATTCAAATACTGTATGGAAAGCAGTTCAGTGACAGCCAGGAGGTTTTCAAGGAACTTGGCTTAGGTTTTATTTCTTTTCATTTTCTGGAATTTTATGCTATTTAGTTGTGGCTTAAATCTGGCTGGGAGTCAAACACCACACAGCCACCCGCTCACCCTCCTCCCTCCTGGGGATAGGGG
>NW_010117545.1:0-4020 GCF_000699245.1 Pterocles gutturalis
ACATTCTGTGATTCTGTGAAGGGGAAAAAAAGGAAAGAAGAAAACAAAGAGAGATTTATGGTGTGAGCAACTAACATCAAGAGAAGAAAGAAATAAAGAAATCTATCTGCAGATGCAAAAGGTTTCTTATTTAATTTTCAGTGAATTTATTTTGCCATATGTGATAAAACTTTACTAATATTTTCTAAGTATATAGAGTTATACATAAATGCTGTTTCTAATTTTGACATGACTTTAATAAAAAGAAAATGAAACCCAGCCATCATAACATTTAGCTGTGGCATCCTGGAAGGGTGGATTCCATAGGCTAGAAACAGATATTGCGAAGCAGTATGACCAAAGTGAGTGAGGCTCCTCAGCATCATTGAATGTTTGTAATCTTTAGTACTGAGACATCTGGCCCTCATTCCACATGCGGCAATTAGCATAACTTGTTAGTGAAATTGGTGATGCCTGTGAGAGTTATAGGGATGTTTAACACATTGCAGAATCTGAGTGTTCAATGTCATTTATCCTTAGGGTGCTCAAAGAGTAATGAAAAAATTAGTGCGCTGTGTGGAGCTACGCTTCTTTTATACATTCTACATTTACAGCTATTAATTCCAACTGCATTCCTGTCAGCAGACATAAAATCAGATCTATCAGATAGCAAAAGAAATACCTCTGCAGCTATTTCAATTATGATGTAGAACTCAGAGGATAACGGCCTTGATGTATTTCCTGCTTAATGAAGTAACATTCCTGTCAGATGGGTAACTGCTGCAGCAGGGCTCTGTTCAAAGAGATTTCTTCTCCCTGCTCTTATTCTGAGCTCACCACTGTGATACCTCAGCTTATTGAAGTTTAGGACGTCCCTTTACTTTTGTGAGCTGCAGTCTTAATGAAGACAATTGCTCCATATTGGCCAGCACTGATTATTGGTAACAGGCCCTATATTGCAAGTGTTCTCTGTGTGATCCCCACTGAAGTTAATGGGGATTTAGGTAGAGTTTGCTGAATAACAGTTAAATGGAGAGACTGATCTCGCATGTAGTGAGATTAAAGGTTCAATTTCCATTTTGTTTGGTGGGAGAAGGGCAGGGGAGAGGTACTGCTTAAAGTACTGCTTAAACCTGGAATCTGAGTCCAGTAGAATTTCTCTCTACTTGTACCTGTACTATGTAAATATCCATCATTACTGCTGAGTGAGTACCAGCAGCATTTAAAGGTCTTGACCATACAGGGTACTGGCCACTAACAGAGTTCAGTGATCCCTCCATGGAGGAGCTGATACGGTTCTTTATTAGTCAAAGCTGAAACAAGAACCAGCCAAAAGAAAGGGAACAGATTTTGAAAAAAGCTATGCTGATATTTCTGCTTTGTCACTCTCTTCTGCTATCTGTCTCCAAGCTGCATCAGGCCATTGGTCTGAACTGAGTCCTGACACTGCTGATTGTGGGAACTATGGAGAAAAACTGTGGCCAAGATGAGCCATGGGTCTACTCAGAGGAACTGGGAAGCAGAAAAAATAGGGGTTTCAGTTTCTCCCTGTTTTTCCTGGTCTGCCATTGCCACTGTTACTGACAATGCTGTATGCATTTTAGATGGTGTAAACACCTGAACTCATTTTTTTTTCCCTAGGATCATCTGCCACAATGCACATCTCCATAAGAGTACTGGTTCTCTGGAGTCTGGAGACTTGTCCTAGTGGAGCCTTTGGTTTCTACAGAAATGGGCATCATGGGAATGTGTAAGAGTGATTTCTCCTCCTCTTCTGTGCCTGTCCATATCAGCCCCACAAACAAAAATGGGAAACTGGTCACCGCAGTGTAAAAACAAAAGTAAAGAACTTTTGTTTAAATGATCTGTAAAGAAGCTGTGATGAGTAAACATGTACTTTCAGGATCAAAATACATACTATAGAATGTGTTTAAGAGAGACTGGAAAACAAAGAAAAAAGCCATAAACCTCCAGCTAATTCAGTTTTCTTTCCATCTGCCTCTTGTTTAATTCTGACAATCATTGCATGCTCTATATTTCCATTTCAATACATTATTTAATGATAAAGGGAGTTTAGAGAAAGGGAGGAAGCCAGTTTCACTTGGACAGCAATCAGAGAGAATTTCTGTAAACATCTGGTTCAGTTTAAGACAGTTTTTAAAGCATTTAATATAAAATGCTATTAGAAGGTGAGTGAGTGCTGAGTGTTCCCACTGTATAAGCAATGCATTTTTCCCTCCTGGAAGGCTGAATTCAATTTAACTTGAGTCAAGTTTGTAGGCAGGTTTCACAAAGATAGCCTTGCATTACCTAAAGTGAGTGAAACAGACTTGCAAGATCAACAGTTAAAATAATTAATGATCTCTTTAAAAGGAAGTTCAAAAGATGATAAAGCCCAAATGGATAAATTTCAACCAGCTGGATTTCAGTAATTGAATGAACATAGTTGAACAAGTAGTTAGATATGAAAAAAGAGTAGTGAATAAAAATGGAGACAATGGAAAATTCATGACACAGTGGTTGAGTCTTTTTCTCATTTGGACAGAATTCAGTAGATAACTTGGAGGATTGCCTGTGTCTTTGATATTCCCATATTAAGTGATATGCTCAAGTGATAACACTGAAGGGTATGTTTTCAGCACAGTTCATTATTAATAGCATGTTTTTATTGTCTTGAAACACTTCAGTCACATTTTTTATTCACTAAGAATAAATGCTCCAAAAGATACAAATAGGATTAGTGTCACAGCTGCAAGTAAATGTACTTGATTTAGAGATTATATTGAGTAATTGCAAATTGTAAATGTTCATATATAGAGGAAATAACATAGGCCAAGAATGAAAATTGTACTTTTGGACCCTACGGCTCAGGCCTTCCTGTTTTGCAGGTTAGATGCTGTTGATGCTTGCTGAGCAGGCAGTAGTCAAGGTAGTCCTTCTTATAAAGGTTATTCTTGGGTCAGGTGTTCATTTTAGAACACAAACTCTAAATATATCAAAATAGAGTGAAGACAGTCAAATTCTTCTCGTTTTCAAAGCAAGGACCTGAAAACAGTACCTGAAGACTGAGTAAGCAAACACATTCTGAGACAACTTTGAGCATATGAAATGTGGATAACATCCAGTACGACTCTCTTGATATATATGAACAGCTAAAAATTTGAGTTTCCTCAAATGCTTGGGCTGAAATATGTAGGGTTTTGTATGCTGTGACTGTTCAGGATTAGCCCTGAGTATTGGATTGATATTATGATTGATCCAGGACTGGCTCTTCTCAAGCAGGTTTAATCTGAAGAAAGCAACAGAACAGGATGAGCTTAGAGAAGGGACATGTTAAAATTTGTTTTGTTCCTATGATTTCTGTTAGCTTGCTGTTTACTTTTGCCTAAGCGTCAGTCCTCACAGCTTGCTGTTTTGTGCTTCTGCCCCAGATTTCATGTTTCTGGTAAAGAGTTTGATCCAGATCTAAGGATGGGGCTGCAAACAAAGAAGATTTGTTTAATCTTTTTTTTAAGCAGCCACTGTAAGTAAGATTTTTTTGCAAAGAGAATACTCATAATAAATAGCTGCACCTCCTCAGATTTAGATGGATCTCTACCCTTCCTCTAAATTGACTGCCAGCCTTTTCTTTCCTCTTTCACATGGACTTTCTGACCACAGTCAGTTTCTTTCATCACTTTTCATCCTTGTAAGATGTTTTATTGAGAATTAATTAGTATCTAAAAGTGTCCTAAATAAAAGTCCAGCTTGTGGGTTTATTTGTGATGGTGAAACTGAACTTCAGGAATAACTACCTGCTTCCTCCTTAGCTGAATGGAAGAACTAGGGCAGAGGTTTTGCTGTCGAAGTACACTCTCAGTCACTGGCAGCATTTACTTAGCACTTCCTCTTCTAATTTAATTCAGGTTTTCTTTCACAGTTATTCAGAGCCTGAAGTGCCAAATCATGACTTTGTCAACACAATCCAGTAATTTGACAAGACAACAGCTGCAACATATGTTAGAATTCAGCTCAAAGAACAATCATAGAATCATAGAATCA
>NW_010117546.1:0-6918 GCF_000699245.1 Pterocles gutturalis
CCCGTGGTTTTATAAACCACGACACTGTGTTACAACTTATCTAGAAACATGCCGTGCCAATTTGTCCTGAGAGAAGTCTGCACACTGTTCTGAACTTCCATTGGACTGTGACTGAGGAGTGAAGGGTATAAGTGGAGAAGGGGTGATCCTCTTATTTTCCCTACCTCTGCACTTCTGCACTGTCTGGTTTTGTCTGCTGCTGTTTTCAGGTTTTTTTCCAGATTCATATCAAGATTGCTTCCAACCAAAAAGGCAAATTAATTACCTACAGCTTGAATTTATTTTTAAAAAAAAGGAATCTAAAGTTTTGTTGTGGTTTCTTGTGTATTTTTTTTCCAGTAAGAATTTGTGATCATCTCTGGATGCATCAGACTCTCTGAAATATTATCACGTTTCAGACAAAAGCTGTCCATAGGGAACTCCTGACAGCTCTGTGGTTCAGAATTTTGGCCTTATTAGTTCTGCTTTAAACATTTTGTAAGTTGGAAAACCAGTCTAACTCTCCAGGCTTGGCAGAGGCCCTTGTGCACCATTAGTGCCTCCCATCCCACTTCTGAAATGCGGCAAGGTGCTCACTGTGCCCTCTCGCTCGCTGTCTTCCGTGGCAGTCCTTAGAGAGGCTCCTTGCCGGCACTAATAGCGAGTCCTTCAGGTCTCTTGAAAGTGTGTTTAGTGTGAGACCTGGTACCTGGTGCTGCTGGGATCAGGAACCTGCAACAGAGGCATCTGTCCTCAAATGCTGCAACAGGGATGGGGATAGGTGCTGCCTGTCACTGACAGACATTGGGAAGGTTTGAAGGTAAACACATTCCTTGTCTCCAGTGACCTTATGCCAATGGGCAAAAGGTGTTGGTAACCTTGTGTTGCTGATCTTCTATGTTAGCGCAAGACTCCCCCTGTGCTTTGTGATGCTTGGGACTCCACCATGGTACTGCTTTGATATGTACGTGTGTTGTCCCCTCTGTGACAGGCCTGTGCCTACAGGGTACAGAAATATTGTTGTCATGGACCCCAAACATTTCTTTTTCTAGCCTTCATAGGCTTTTTTCCTCCCATTCACAGAGGTAGAAGTATCACAAAATTAAAAAGTTAAATGAACAATAGATGAAATGTTCTACCTTTTTATGCAAGAAACTTAAATGAAAGAAAGAATTTTCCTCTACCTTGTGATTTCTCATATTTCCATGGAATGTACAATTCATTACAAAAGAATACAGTTATATGAATAGTTTTTATTTCTTGCTGACAATTAGAATGTGGTCACAAAGAGACTGTAGTAATTAAATGATGGAAAAGTCAAAACCGGGAGCCTAACACGATGAGATGTGATAAAACAGTGAAGCTATGTCTACAAGGAAGGGGTTTCATTTTTCTAGAGAAGAGGACAAAAAAAAAGAGGCAATTAGATACTAAATAATTAAGCACTGTGAAAGCAGGAGGCTTGATTCTATTGCAATGTAAGAGGTAACCAATTTTTGTGGGAAGTTTCTTGCTGTCATCACTGTCCCTATACATGCCATGTTAATGCCGAAGTAGGAGATTGATTCAGTCACATTATGCAGGTGCCACTGCAATGGTCACAAATCCCTTAACGTGTGAAAATTTGTCACAAGAGAAGTCTACTTGCAGCTGTAAGGGCCCAGTCCTGCGAGGTGTGAATTCAAAATAAATTTTTGATCTCTCCCTTGGTGCCAGTGGTGCCAGACTGAAAAAAGAAAAGAAAAAAAAAAAGTAAATTAATTCAGACTTGCATTGTCTTTAATTGAGATTCCCAAGAAGCAGAACTGAATGATAGCTAGGGCACCAACAGTTACCTGAGACCTGGCCTTGGGCTTTAAGAATTACTTGGGGTTTGAGGCTTTGTGTAGACTAAGAAATGAGAAAACATAGTACCATCTTCACTTACTCTTGAATAGACTGACAGAAGTGAGAAGTGCTATGACACACCTCTGTATTAGGGCTGGGTACAGGTTTGGATAGTCAACACAAACTTGGAATTGGAAAACTCTGATGTCAAAGGCCAGTGCTCTGTCCAATGCCTGCTTGGTTCATATCCATTTTGGCAATAATACAATTTTTCTAGTGGCCAGGGTGCTTTGTTGTGTGTCTCCTTTTTGGCCTAAATTGGCTTAGTCTTTCAGTGGAATAATGTTTTCTGTATTTTTATGGATTACTATGTCCAAGTATTTCCAGAGCCACAGCAAGTCAGACTGTTTTATAATTAAACAAGTTTTAGGAAATGTGAACTACACAACACTTAGTTAATGCATAAAGCCAAACAGTCCAGAGGAAAATGAAACAGTAATACAACATTTTGCTCCTATGTTTTGAAAAGGCATGATTTTCTCCTACTTTAAAGAAGAACAGAGCAGCTTCTTGTTTGGGCTGAAATAAGGGTGCTATGGCAGTCTTATTGATTTGCTTTAGCTCAGACTTATTTTTCTAGTATTAGGGCACTGTATATAAAAATAGAAACATGAAGCCAAGCTGTAGAATAAATATTGGAGAGACACAAGAATGCGACATGCCCATTTGCTTTCCCAGGAAGGAAGAATGTTAGCAGTTTTTAGTTGTTAAAGAAGTTCTTATGTGGGGAAAAAATAATACATGATTGAGAAATCATACTGAGAATATCTCAGTATATATTGGTGGCGTTTTTATTTTCCTAGATAAAAAAAAATGAAAGAGACAAACCAACCATGATTTTTTTCTTATTGAGAAACTAGAAATGCTATTGGTCACGTTAGAAGCACTGAGTAAATGCTACAGCTTTCACTTACTGTATCTTGACCTGTTGATTCATCAAAGTCACTAGCAGTATACAGCGGTTCACAGGTTCAGGGAGGGGATTGGCGTATGAAATCTCTAGAGTAGCAGCTTTGTTCACTACAACCCGCCGAGGAATCTAAATGACAGAGACACGTTTCTGATCACGCAATGTTTTACACTTTTGTGGAGTCAGACTTCAGTCAAACTTTAAGCAGAGCATCTCATTTTTGAGGATGTTTGAGGTATTTGTAGGAGCAGTGAAATCTAACTGACGGGTGATGTTCCTTTCCTAATACTTGAAGCTGTATTTGGATTAGCTAAATAGTGCTCTCAAGCCGTATGCAAGATTTTGTGCACAATTTCAGTGAAATATAGCCCTAACTTTACAAACACGTCTCATTAAACCTGTCTGATCTTTGGGTTGCTGAGTGGCTGCTTTTTTGGGACATCATTGATTAGGATTAAAGTATTAAAACAATATAAACTGGCCGTAACATAGATTAGAATTAAGAGTTTAAGTCTGTATTTTGGGAGTAGGCAAGGTTGTTTGAAGGCAACACAAGCACTTGCCAATAACTAGAATACAGATGAAATTAAAACAAGTTCTGTGAATATAAAGCAGTGGCACGTGACTGGGAAAGAAAGAATGTAACACAGCTGTTCTGAAGAACAGGGGGCAGATTCAGGCAAAGATTAAAAATTGTTCTCTCGCATGCTGAGTTTCTCAATTTAAGCAGGCAGAATTTTAGAGCAATATCTGAAATTGCAGCATAAATTAATGCATTTATCCCCAAATCCTCATCGTAAGCTCTGAGCTCCAGAAGGACACTTTAGTTCTTTCAGAATACCAGGGAGAGAATTGTTTACCTTAATTATAATGTTTGTGTCCTCTAAAATGATTGTCTTCTCCACCAGCAACTTTGCCCCATGCATGTGCATGACTTCACATAAAGCAGTAACTTGGATCCTTTTGTCAGTAGTCAGATATTTTCCATAATAAGAATAAGGGATCTTTATCTGGATATGTTTCCCTGGAATTCAGACATATATTTAGGAACTATTACATTCTCAAAGAATGCTACAGAAAAGAGTTATTGGGAGGGGTTTTGGAATTACTGATGAGAACAGAAGATAAGACAGCTGGAGTCTGTTTGTATTTTTTCCTTGTGAAACTGGTTGTGTATTTCTCTCTTCTGGTGATCCTTTTCTACTTTAACTCATTTGTCCCTTACAGTTTTGAATGGAGGATTTTGGCCTGAAACTGAGGGAATCTGCTCATCTGCATTTTGCTGGATTCCTGTCCCTTTGTATTTCTTATAATTAGAGGTTTAACCATGTTTATCTATTCTCTCCTTATATCCTACATGTTTTACCTCAGTCAAGAAGAAAGTTTGAGTCAAGTTTCACAGGGATCCTTTTCAAGTGACCTGGTCAGCTGCTAATTGTTGTAATCCTACAACTTTTCTGCTGTGTATGGGGAAAAAAAAATGTTTATCTTTGGAACCCCTGGGGATGAAAAAGTTCTCTATAATACTTTTAATAACCTTGACACTTCAAAAGAGAGACAGAGTTTCACTGCAACTTTTAGCCTTTTTCTGAGTTAATTTCTATTAAAGTGTTGCCTGTTAAGTGCCAGAAAGCATACATCACTTTTTTTTATCTGTTAAAAGAGCAAGATATGTTCCTATACATGCAATAATCACCACAGACACACACACGTGCACAGCTATATATATACACATGTGACACATACATATGGTGTTGTTTCTGGAGCTATAATATAAATGTAGCTTTCTGTATAGTATTTCATGAGACCTTCAATTCCTGGTTGAACTAATGAAAGTTTTCAGAGTTAAAAATAAATAAATTGTAAAAGGTAGTCATAAACAATGCTATTAAAAGATGGAACAAGGCTGATATAGGTATGATACTGATGCTTCTTCCTTCCACTTGCCTTCACGTGCCTAAGAAGAGGGTGACATTGGCTCCTCAGGGACATTAAAAGTTACCTTGTTTAGAACCAAGATCCACAGAAGTGGTTGCCTTCAGGATCTCTGACACTGCTCTCCTTGTGTACAGGATGGTTGACGCACTCACGTCGACCTTCACGGTCTTCTGGTCAATAGATAAGTTATTGAGAATTAAGATCAGGGTAATGTCTTTGCCAAACACTGGAGGTTCGGTCAGCTTGAATTTCCCAGAGATCCCAGGGTTTCTAATTGTCTCTGAAGATCTTTCATCTGGAGATTCTGTGTGTCCTTCTGTGATGTTTGATCCAAATATCTTGGCCAAGGCCTTTTTATAAACTCGTCTTTCCTCAGAAGAACCTGGTTGAAGGAGAGAAACAAGTAAAATTCATGCTTGTTACCGTTGCACCTTCTCTGTGTAAAGGCTTTCAGAGTGATATAGGGTGTTTGTTCTGCATCACCCAGAAATATGCAACACCTGAAAGTTCCCCATATTTTTGTTAGGCTTCTGTTCAGGTTTTTCGCAGGAAAGTAATAAACATATTGTAATAAGGTGAAGAAGTTGCTAAAATGAAATATGATGCATTTGTATTTGTTTAGGATGCAAGATTTTTTTGTCCTTTGGTCAGAATATGCAGTGCTATGATACACATTACTTTGCTAATCTGATGATATCCAGCCTCTATTAAATATGGTTGCACTAAAACATTGAGGAGTGAAGTATTGAAATATGGTCACTGATTCCAGAATGGCAAACTTTAAAAAAGTGAAATACTTTTTTTTTTTTAAGACTTTGAGCCACAAACATTAACCAAACTATTATATGAAAATTTAAAAAAAGATGAAGGGACATAGGTACCAAGTTTTTGAGGAAAGACAAAAATATTCTTGCAAACATATGGCGATTCAGTTCTTAATCTTTGCTGTGTTGTTTTCTTAAGTACGGATGAATGGCACTTAATACCTTTACTGTTTCCTAGTAGTTTTGTTTCCAGGATCCAGTAATGTGGAGACTGCGTCCACCAGGAGTGCAAACACGTTAACAGCTGAACGGCTGGGTAGCTGATGGGTAGATGTCAGAGCAGAAGCATAAGAGAGCATAACTCAATGAATTTATACAGTCCAAGAGGGACTGAGTGAGTCACTCCTTGGGTGCAGGATCTAATGGGATCTTCAAACGGAAAGATGAGGAGTTGGAATGGACACAGCAAGAAAGAATTTTTTTGCTGAGAGAGACTGAGCATGAGGGAGATGGATGTCTCTAGTTACACAGAATCACAGAATGTTAGAGATTGGAAGGGACCTCGAAAGATCATCTAGTCCAATCCCCCTGCCGGAGCAGGACACCCAGATCAGATCCCACAGGAACGCATCCAGGCGGGCTTTGAATGTCTCCAGAGAAGGAGACTCCACACCCTCTCTGGGCAGCCTGTTCCAGTGCTCTGTCACCCTCACTGTAAAGAAGTTTTTTCTCATATTCAAGTGGAACCTCCTATGTTCCAGCTTGAACCCATTGCCCCTTGTCCTGTCACTGGATGTCACAGAGAAGAGCCTGGCTCCATCCTCCTGACACTCACCCTTCACGTATTTATAAACATTGATTAGGTCACCCCTCAGTCTCCTCTTTTCCAGGCTAAAGAGACCCAGCTCCCTCAGCCTTTCCTCAGCAGGGAGATGCTCCATTCCCTTCATCATCTTTGTGGCTCTGCGCTGGACTCTCTCCAGCAGTTCTCTGTCCCTCTTGAACTGAGGGTCCCAGAACTGGACACAATATTCCAGATGCGGTCTCACCAGGACTGGAATTTAAGGTTTCAGATCAGTTGTTTGATTGTTGCCCTGGATGTGACAGAAAACTAGTACTTACTGCTCTGTACCTTCCCGTGCTACAGACCTGTGCCAAGTTCACGATACATTATGTTTTAAGATGATACAGTTTTAAGACTTTTTGGTATGACAGCTTGAGGGTTTGTCTGCCTTGGTTAGTAAAACATGTTTTGTAGCCCTGGTTTGTATATATATTACATTTTGTATTTCTGTGCGAGAGGCTAAAGTATATTTTGTATTGTGCCTTAATAAGGAAACTACTAAATACACAAAACCAGAAACACAATATCCATTGTATTAAGAACGTAGTATGAAATAACTGGCAGAAATATTCATAGAATCATAGATTGGTTTGGGT
>NW_010117547.1:0-3814 GCF_000699245.1 Pterocles gutturalis
CCTCAGCCCACCAGGTGTTTAGAAAACTGCACCCGTGGTTTTATAAACCACGACAGTTGCCCAGAAATATCATACAGTATCCATCCTTGGAAGTTTACAAGGCCAGACACGATAAAGCTCAGAGCAACCTCATCTGACCTTGGAGCCAAAGCTCCTTCGAGTGGGAGGCTGCACTAGAGACCTTCTAAAGTCCTTTCTCACCTGAATTTCCCAGTGATCCTACGAAACGATAAAGTTGGGAAAAAACACAAACTGACATTTAAATTGATAAATTACACGTTTGATCTAAGATGCATGCTGGGCAATTACAGTTTTGCTTCCATGTTACACTTTGTATTAATGTTGCATGCTTTAGAAAAACATTGTAAAGAGAAAAAGAAGAGGTAACATACGAACATCATACAAGGTTTGTTTCTCCACAAACTTCCTCCCATCTTCAGGTAGCACTTAAGGATTTTATCGTCTACATGTCTATCACATCTGCCTCTGCAAAATACAGTGCATTTTCCACTTCTGATCTAGCTGCTCACTCTGAGTATGTTTATGGTTCTGCAAAGATAAGCTTTTGGGTGATGAGATGCAAATGTAAGACAGGGACAGATATTCTTTACCCACACAGTCTGCTGCTATCTAAGCAGAGGGACTATATTTTGGTGGAGGTGACAAGAAGTCAGGGAGCACGCCCACGTGTCTTGCTGCAATGTTCATCTTACCTTATAGACACCAAAGTTCATGCTCGAACTTGGGAGAAAATACAAACAGTGTAGTACTTTAAGTAACATTAATCTTTAAACTTTCTTAAAAAAAAAGTAAGAGCTCTTCAAAGGTTCATTATTCAGCTGCAGGCTGGAATTATCTTCAGAATAACTGTGATTTACAGGAGTCTGTTTAGCAATTTTACTTAACAACAAGAAGGCCTCCACACCTAGCATTTTCCTTGCTAAACCCAGAATAGTGTTTACTGTTTCACTGTACCTCATCCAAGCAATTGACACGGACATTCTTGCTGCCCACTAGCCGTCCAGCCTCCTCGGTGTTTCCTTTAATTAAAAAAAAAAAGGTCACAGAGAGAAAGAGGGGTAAGAAAGGGAATAAACTGAGAATCAAGAGGAAAAAGATCAGTTCCATTCCTAGTTAGAATCAAAATCTTTGTAGTTTAATCACTTGGGATGTGGATTAACCACCGATAAATCAATCGCATTTAGCAAAGTGCCTTAGGAAAGAAGAGCGTTCTGTTCTAGAAGCTACAAGCCAAGACGTCACAACATCAAAGAGTAGTGTGAGAGCATGCACTAGAAGCAAACATCCATTTTTCGTGAAGTAACTGATCTATACACTCATACAAGAACAGGACATTACGTAATATGTCTCTTCGTAAACTGCATCCAAAAAATTCCGAATGAGAAAAATTATATTAGGCTTTTAACACATTCTGTACTTTAACCTCTTTTGGAGCATCTTATGTCTATATAGGCTACCTAAATTCTCACAAAAGGGAATTACCCCATTTCAAAGACTATTCTGGTCTAACTGAAACATGTTTTATAATCTACTCATATCTTCTTTCCTGCTTAAATTTGAAATTTGCAACATTCCACCTTCCAGGTCCACAGAAGTGGAAGGAATTTGCTTTTGGTAATAGACAATAGAGGCGGAAAGGATGAGGACCAAGGCAGCTTGATCACCAACATTTTAAAAAATTGCCAAATGCATAAGTAGACTGAAGTCTGGAAAAAACTTGTGCAAGGAAAAATGGGCCATAACTTTGTATTTTCCAATTTGCTACAAGAATTCTTTCAATTAAGCTACAGATCTTAGAACCTGATTTAAAGCCCTTTGAAGGTGTATTCAGTAATGTCAAACACAACTGCAACATTCAAACAAATAGAAATAAAAGAACATTCAAAAAGCCTAAGTTTGAGGAATTCAATTTATTGCAAATTAACGGAATTTTCTGATCTTTGATTCAATCAAAAACAAAATTCTTTCAGCAGTGACGTGCTTAATAAAAAAAGCATTACATCTCTCATTTTAATGATAAATTTCATGTTTTCCTTTCACTACATCACAAGGAGGTGCTCTTCGAGGAATTTTTCAGCAAAGCAGGTCTTGCAACTTCAGTTTTGGCTAATTTTCTTTCAAAACACATTACAAATACTAGAAATTATTTATTTTTGTAAAGCTTTTTGTGTGCTTTAACTACACTAAACATGTTTCTTTACTCATTTAAAAAAAGTTATTATTTTGGGGAAAAAAGCCAATCACCTGAGTGTCCTCATACACTTGATAAATAGACAGTAAAATACACCAACTGACAGTCAGGGCACTGTCAACTAGCTTAGTCCCCCAAACATATTTTTTTTTTAAACATGTGAGAAGCTTCTTTGGACTTGGAACAGTTTTCACAAGAACATCCCAGAAAAAGAACAAACATCAGAAACAGCAAATCTTCAAGGGGTGATCTTCAAAGTAAATTTCAATGCAAGTAAAGCAAAGCAAAACTGCATCTATGAGTTCAGGTTCTGTATGACAAAACATTGAAGGATTTCCAAACAAGACACTAAACTGACAGAAGTCAGACTTCTGTAATTGGCTAGAGCTTAAAGCTGGAGGCAGGCTGTTCATAGTGGTGTGTGGTAGGAGGTCAAGAGATGACAAGCAGAAGTTGAAAGAAAAGGAAGCTTCAGACTGTATATATGGAAAAACATTTTTACTATGAGCCCAGTAAGGCAGAAGAACCGGTTGCCCAGAGACACTATGCAGTCTCCTCCTTGAAGGTCTTAAAGGCTAAAGCTCTGAGCAATCTCCTTTGACCTCACAACTGACCTGTGTTTTGAGGAGGAGGTTGGCCTAGGTATCTTCTGAGGTCCCTTCCAACCTGAATTATCCCATGACCCTAATCATAAGCATCAGGTAAGTTAGACAGAAGTGCTTGAAGGCCTGAAACTCTGATTAATGTGAGCCAATCAAACTGATGTTGATCTACAATAAATTCATTGCTGACTGTCCTATCTTTGTGCCTCTGATACAGAGGAACATTTTAATGCAATTGAGAGTGAAGTCCCGAAACTATAAATAAAATTTCTTATAGGTTCAAATTACCTCAAAACTACATACAGAAACCTATGGAGCACATCAGGTGTTCTTAGTTTACCTCCAACTAACAAACATCACTCACAATTTTCAAAATACTGTTTAGAGTACAACTATTTAGACAGGGCTGTGAAACTCATGTTGCTGGACTGTGAAATACAACTGTTACGACAAGCATGACAGAAAGGCCCCCAGGAATATGCACCACACAATGTGGTGAAACTGCAACGCTTACATGAAATGCAAAATAAAACAGTATAAGGGATGAGGTACACAACACCCTGGACAACCTCAAGTTCTGTTAATTCAAGGACATTAAATCTGCAAGAACATCCTGGTCTGGCAACAGCACACTGGGAAACCTGTAACAGGCTAAAGAACTGGATTATCCCCCAAGAAAACTTTTTTTTTCAAGTATATTAATACAAGTCAGTAGATAACTGTCAACGCCCACAACTAACATGAATGCACACAAGAAATAACATAAGCTTTCCTTGGCAGAGTTAGACCCTGTCAGTTGGGCTTCCCCAGACAGAACTGCACAGCAGCAGGCACCCCCTCCACGCCTGGCCAGCAGCCCCCTGAGCACTCCCTGGATGACACAGGCCTGCCCCACGAACGGCCAGGGGGAGAGAGAGGGTGCTCTCACTTCCAGGGGAACTGCCATGTTCCCCGTTTGGGAAAAGAGGGCCGGGGCCCAAAGGCGGGGGCTGCAAGGCGG
>NW_010117548.1:0-6296 GCF_000699245.1 Pterocles gutturalis
TGTGATTCTGTGATTCTGTGAAATCCAAACTACAAATAACATCAGTTAGATTCCCTGTAATAAAGAACTGAGACCATATTGTAAACTTCCTAGGGATATACAAATGTCAAATCTATCATTTAGTGGCCAAGAACACTGAGAATAGGAACAGAGTGATATTCAAAAGTATAGTGAAGTGCCCTGGATAGTGTGGTCCAGATTTTGGTTTCTGGAGAGTAAAAAGCTCAGATGTCAGACCAGGTTGAATAGACAAGAAATTTGGGAAGACTGAGCAGGCAGGAGTGGTGTACTAACATCACATAAATGTGTAATTTTTTTGTTTTTAATATGAGGCTACAGGAAGGACAGCATTTGTCTTATCACAGTACACGTAGGACATGAAAAAGTCATGCTCTAGAACACTTCCACGTTCAACTCTCATGATCTCATTTCCAAGAAGGAGAAAACTCATAGTTGTTCTATAATGAAAAGGACTAATGCACAAAGTATATTTAGTTAATTTAAAATTCTGATTATCAAATTAGCCAAGGGAAAAAAAATAAATTTAGAGAGAAGTGACAAAACAGATTCAAGCTACTGAAGACAGAAATAATTTAAAATCACTGAACATCTTTTAGATATTTCAGTATTTACACTTAGGAAGAAATTATAGCCTTCTCTGAAATAAGACCACACGTCTAATTTTATTTGTGACTTGCCATTTATGTAAAGATGGATTTTTTTAAATTATACTTGTGCTGCTTGTTAATCCTAGTGTTGAGAAAGGCAGATATATACATACAGCAAGACACTTAAGTGCACTTACCTATTTATTATTGGGCTACTCGTCTATTTAGGTAAAATCAATGTTTGACAGTAAAACAACAAAGATGTCTAAGTGATGTTGATGCTGAATGATGAAATAATAGGCATACAAGCAAGGTTTCATTCACTGGTCAGAAAACCAAAAGCAATGTATTTATACCAGTCAGCACATCTTATTTTTATTTTGTATGAACTGATACTTCTGACCCACAGGTCCACTCGCTATTTGTGGGATAGTTAACAGGTGCTTAAAAAACTGATAGATGAATAACATTCTCCTTAATTTCCATTAGAAATGAAATTCCACTGATTTTTGGTTGCCTGGACAGGCTGTGTAGAAAATGAGTGATCTTTGCATCAAACAGATCACTGATAAAATTACCACATATCCCTGGATACAGATTTTCAGCACGTTGGGTAGATATTCTGCATCTCAACAGAAACAGATGTGGGTTGGCTGAGTCACTGCACAGTGTGTCATTTATTTTCAGGTACTGGAGACTCTAATTCCAGAAAACGATTGCCCATGAGTAGACTGGAGCTCAAAAATATATGAAAAGCTGAGCTACAGCTGCCATCCAACTCATGATGCAGCCATTCAGGGCACATGCAATGACTCACAAAGAGAGCACACCAGTATGAAATACCACCTCAGCTCAGGAAATACCACCTTTTACTGTTATTCTTTACTGTTTATCAGATATATGTATCTCCTCAGACAAAAAAAAAAAAAAAAAAAAAAAGTTAGGTCCAGTTTAATTTGCATGAAGATGTATTACTGGGTTATTTTAGGTTCATAAATGAGTCTTTAAGCCACTTTAGCATGTGTGTTGCTTCGGTATGCAGTCCTGTATACTACATGACCTCTGAATAAATCAGTTTTAAGGAACATTATCTTGTGATTTCACATGATGAAGATACAAGCAACTGGAAAATATGTACTATTAGCAAGAGGAAAAGCATGCAAGAACAAGACTGCACTGCAGTTCTATCACCGATTCTTGCATTGTCTCTTATTACTATTTTTAAAGCTATGTGAGAACATGGTAACTTCTAGGGTTAGCTTGCAATGCAGGCATTCACTATTTTCTTTAACAGCCTTTCACATCTCAGTGGAACAGAACTCCCTCTTTCCTCTGGAAATCCACTAGTCAACTGAAAAACTGATATACAGCTCAATACTTCCAACCAGATGTAAGACAACATACATCTTAACTATTATCTGTGCTTAGGCTAGTTATGGATATGCTGAAGTTGTTGTTTGGCCTGAAGAATAGCCAGTTTATCCTGCTTCTCCAGAAAGACTCAGGGGAGGGAGCTTAAAAATATTGGTAATACGTGTTGGAATTTCTACTCTATACAATGCAGCACAAAAATGGATTCTGTGAGTGAACTACCTGACAGACCTCCACACTAGGCAGATTTTGAGCTAGTGCAAAGCTGCCCAGCTGGGACCAGTGTACTGCACTGCAGTCTGTGGTGAAGGCAGAACAGCAGTGAGAAGTATTAGAAGAAAGGGGGTTGGGTTGGTTGGTTTTGAGATTCCAAGAAGGGAGCAATAGGCAGGAGTTTTAAACCAGAGTGGAAGCAGTGGGATAAAAAAAGCCCTGACCCAAATTAAGTCTGACACCAGAGTATCCTTATTATCTCCATGAAATGTTTATTTTCAGATTGTAACCCAACAAAATGCTTGGAGATTCATTTTAATGAATGACCCTTAATATTTAATCACTTTCACAATCACCCCCTGCCCATGAACACACTTCTAGCCAAGATTCCTTGCATTAACACCTTCCTTAAATGCAAAATCACTCCAAAAAGCAGAACAGATGGAGTTGCTTTCATCCTCTCTACAAAAAAAGGCTAGATAGGTAGGGGTTGTTTTTTTCACTCCATTTTCCTGTTTTTAGGTATGATAAAAATAACAACAAAGACCAATGTAAATGAGTATAGAGGGTTTTATGCAGGTGACAAAAATCATGTGACTTCTGTTAATCTCTGTGTCTGCCTCAAGGCATATTTCATGTTAAACTCCATGCTCATATTCCCTCACATGTCATTTTAAATCCTGCAGAGCACGTACATCATGCACTTTTGTCTTTGACTTTCCTCATTCATATGAACATATGCTTCTTTACATTTTGGCAGTTCTTCAAATGGGATTATTTGAAAAAGATTTACAGTTAATTACTTTAAATTTCCAAAAGAAAACACACTATCTCTTCAAAATTTGGAACACTTTCCCTAACACTGACAACAACTTCTGTTAGCCAGACCACTCATTCATATAGGTTACTATTTTTTAATTAAAAAAAAAATATCCCTCCAAAACTGCCACACATGTGTCTGGAACATAAAAGGATATTGTTATTCTTAACAGAAATTCTTCTACATGTATAAAAAGCAGCATGTTAGAGAAGACTTTATCTTTACCTTTAACATTTGTTCTTTCCAATATATTGCCATCAACCATCAGAAAAAGGAGCAAGGACAGCAGCTCAAACAAGTTCTGAGAGACTTTTAGGCAATGACAAGCTATAAGATAAGCATCTCCAAAGTACAAATAAAAATGAGATTCTCAAACAAACTAAAAAAGGTTGATGGGTGAAACCGAAGTGAGAATTTTTTTCTATACTGCATTCCAAATTGTCTGGATTAAACAAGTACCAGTTAAGACTAGAATAGGTAGAAGGCAATATCATTAGTTGTACCCCTTCTAACTGTAAAAAAAAAATAAATAAATATTTCCAAGTTTAAAAAACTTGGATCTAGCTCTTCAAATATTTTTGCAGAAACCCACCAAATTCTTACAGTGTATGTGCAGCTAGAGTACACAATTACAGAAATGTTAAGGCGTAATTTTGCCCCTCAATACTTCAATGAAACAATAATGTTTCATCTTTAATTCAGTGTCTCACAGCCTGGACGTCGGACTGGGGCAGGAGAACTAAACTCAGACTGATATAACACAGGTATATAAGTTTTATTTCCATTTTTACTGATGATGCTTGGGAATCAAGAGCTAGCATAGGCTTTAGCATAAAAACTGGAAGCAGAACACTCACTGTAAGGAACAGCATATTTCCTTTGACATAGCAAAAAAAAAAGAAACTGAAATTGAGACAGATATATTAGTCAATACCTCTGTTTCAATAAATCTAGTGAAAAGTCAACAGATTCCTGATTAGCAAGACTTCTTGTCAGTCTGCTTAAAATACAAAGCAATTGATACTTAAGGTCTACAGATCAGAAAAAGAAAAAAAAAAAAAAAAAAAAAAAAGCGTTAATGGGAGTAGTAGGAACCAAGAGAAGACTGTGTCTCTTATCACATGTCTGGCTGCTGATTTTTAAGCAATGACTTATCATCCCTCCCACAGCTGTTTCTCAAACAGTCTGCTAGTTATCTGAGATCTTCCTCCTCAGGCAGCATCTTCCCAAGAAAATTCTTCAAAATTCAAAAGTCAGCATATAAATAGAAGTAAATGAGCAGAGTCTTTAAAGCCTGAGTGAAAGTGAGAAAGACAGAAAGAAAGAAACACAAATCAGCAGCACAATGATCTAATTTACAAAGCTGTGCAATGATCTTGTCAGTAGATGTTCATCGTTCTGAGTACAAGTTTGCTTGGACAATTTCCCCCTGTATTCTGGGTGAACTACTGCAGTCTACGAATAGAATAAACTCAAGCAGAGTCCATCTGTCTTCATTTTCCTACATGCTTCGACCCGGAGATATAAAAACAATATATGCTTAATAGAGTTTTAAATACACTTATTCATCCTGAAGCTGCCTCACATGCAACATTTGTCAGAGTTGCTATTATCCCAACTCCTGGAAAAACACAGTAAGAGCTAGGCCTGGGGCTGAATGGCTGTAAACAGCAAGCTCTTGTAGTAAAGCTTTTCTACAGGCCTTCCATTCATTCCTGTTCCTGTTACAGAACACCTGCTTTGAATCATCACCTCAAAGAATGTAATCTCTTCCTCATTTTTGCCTTCTTCATTTTGCCTCAGCAAAATAAATTCAAAACTGGAAATTATGGGAAGAAGGAATGAATATATTTCCTCCTTATTTCCCAACAAACTGGGACACAGGGGTTTCTGTCCCTACTCAGAGTCAGGTAGAGAGCACATTCAAAGTGTCCCACGCCTCAGAAAGTGCCTCTGATGTGGGGCCGTTTATACTTTAAAGTCCCTGGAAATGTAATCACTGCACTCCTCAACACTGTGCAATGAGTTTTAAGGAGAGAGAGATAAATGTTAACTACCTTACACAAATGAGTTGTTTGAACTCATGTCTCTTATGTACAGAGCCAGAGCTACTGGACAAAAATAAGAGTTGTTCCCATCACCTTTGAGAAGGTAATTCTTCCTTACTGTGGCATTCATATCCTCTTTCTTTCGACATCATACCAGTTTAAAGTCATCTGTCTGTCTACTCCCCTTCACCCCTTCACAAAATTTACTAGCTCAAATCATCACAATAAAAAACCAAAACTATTTTTTTCCAATAGGAGACAGTTTTGCTGCTGTTGCTTTAGTCTAAATCTCTGTATTCTTCAAGAAACTTATTTTTTTCCAGAATATTTTTCTGAAAAACATTTTTCCTTCAGCAGAAAACTTTTTTTTTCCTATATTCACTCTCAAATGACAACAGATATGGGATAAAATGAAAACAGACCCAGAATATATATACCTTTACATACATATGATGAATTATTTTAACACAGCAACCTTTTCCCGAAACACTCAAAACTACTGTTCTTCAAGTCAGGCTAAAACCCCAGTGTGTACAAACAAACGTAAACTGATTCACAGCAAATGTGAAAGGCAAGGCTAACATAAGATAAAACATACATGAACAAAAACCACAAGTGGTAGGAAGATCACCGTAAAAAAACAGCATTATAGAGTACTTACACCTTGCCACCGATTCAGCTAACCAGGTTGGAGCTCTACACACACTGACAAAGGAAAAATGCTACAATGGCACTGATAACACCTCAAGAGGCAGCGAAAAGGAGGATAAAAACCAACACAAGAATGTTGTAGATTAAGTTGTTAACTGTCCTGGGTTAAGCTAAGAGTTAACTTTCTAGCTAGCAAGAGGCTGTGTTTTGGATTTGTGCTCAGGAGAAAAGCTGATAAGAAGGGAATGTTTATAATTGTTGCTAGGATACTTCAAGGACAGATACCTTCAGCCTCTCTGCTCTCCGCAGACACAGCGGGGGGAGGCCTGGGTGGGTGGGACACACAGTCCAGCTGCTAGCCTAGGATTTGCTCTTAGGTTAAGATTGAGAACCAGAGTGACCAACAGTTTATTCCATAACATACACATCATGCCCAGGACACAGGTAAGGACTCCCGGAAGGATCGCTCTCTTTTGCTCTTTTTCCTTGAGCTCCAGATCATCTCGCTTCAGGTGCCTGCATTCGCTCTCCCAAGGCCTCCCCCACACACACACAGACACTCCGGTCAGCTCTCGGTCTGTGACG
>NW_010117549.1:0-4928 GCF_000699245.1 Pterocles gutturalis
CAAACCATTCTATGATTCTATGATTCCTTACTGATGGGACATCAATATAAGGGCAGATTTAACTAGAAATACAGTAAATGCAATCAACATATATACAGGTTTTGGGGAAGTCTGTACAAGACAGGAGGGGTACATGGAGCATCCAGCTGTAAAACACTAGTAAGAAGGGTAATTTCCCAGCAGAATATAGTCACAGTGAAACGGTCTACCTAATGCTAGAAACAGCAACCCACAAATGATCCTCATGAAAACAAAGCCAGAGCCCAAAGTATTTTTGCAACTAGTCTAAATACTTATTCTTGTTCCAGGTTAGGAAAGGATTTTACTTCCCTGGCTCTCAAGCTATTATCAGCACCAACCTAATTTACCCAGGTTTCTCCAATTTTTCAGCTCTTATCTCCCAAAAGCTTTATCTTTGCATTTTGTAATTACAGTTTATTGCCAAAACTACGAAGAGTCTGCATGAAATTAAACTGTTTTAGACCCTTTTCTCATATCATATCCTAACCAGCTTATAGCATTCTGGAAACTGAAATAAAACATCCTTAGCACAATGACTAATTCATCCACTTTTTGGGGGGTACTGGTGAAAGCCATTCCTGAATGCTCAAGTATTTTCATTACTGTAATATTTCTGTAAATCCTAACATTGACTTTCTATGTGTGAATTTTCAAAGTACGTTCCTTTTTTATTACAACATCCACTTGCAAAAGAAGCCAAATATTTAAAAATTATTCAGGCACTGTAATGCCACAGTTAATTTTAAGTAACGGCTTTTAAAATTCATGATATAATCACAAGGTAAACTCACATTCAAGGAAAACTATTGGATCCCTGCAAAAAACCCACAGCGTTCAGAAAAAAACAGGCTGTGTTTAACTGCTAGAATTTGACAAGTAGCAGAAACACCATCAACAATACATAACAAGACACCTAAGTCCAATTTGATTGCAACTGAAACTGCAATTACTTTAATTAATTAATTAATTAAAAGGAGAACCTGCACACTTCAGGCAGCTGGCAATAGACATGCTACAGTACAGCCAAGCACAGAAGGGAGAGAGTTTAGGAGCAGACAAAGACAACTCAGTGATCTCCCAGTTTTTACAGAAAGTGTGCAACTTCCATTTTGGATTATCTGTGATTAAGGGAGCCGGTTCTTATATTTCCTAGGCACCTGTTACAATCACAACTTGTTTCCAAGCCTGATGTCATACATTTTCTCAAAGTTAGTATCAGGGCATCAAAGCACCGCCAGGTTTAAGTGGCAGGAGGATCCGGAGATGGCACTGCCTTCACAAGGAAGAAACATCCCACAGAAGAGTGAGCCTGCACATTGCTATGCAGGCAGCCCAAATATACATCTCTGCTTGGCATCTTTGTCCTACTAAAAACGACATACCACCTTGTAAACTGGCGCCGTGCCACCCTGACAGATGGACTTAAGTGTAGGCAGCCAAGAGACTATGTATAAGCATCAAATATGTTTTTTGAGAGCAGGACTTCCAGCCAGGAATGTTAAAACAGCTGTCCACATTGAGCTTGCATGCCTACACTTAAGAGGATATGCTATTGCCACTCGAGCCCTGAGCTGGATTAACTTGGAAAATAAATAAACTAGCTTGCACAGCCACATAAGGTGAGTTTTTGCAGAATCAGGATTAGCGATACTCAGGGAGGCATTACTGACCTACGATTAGTGGGCACGCTCGCAGGGCCGAAGAGCTCTTTAGTTCTGTGGTTCAGTGGAATTTTTATCACGTGCATGCTTGTAAACAGATGTTTCTCACCTGAACACATCTTTATATATGTTACATCTCTTCGGAAAAATACACAGAATGTGATACCAGCACAATTATGAACAAACACATTAGTGACCTTCCACTTTATGTTAGAGGATACTTTTTTTTAAATTAACTGTTCTCACTCAGACACACGTATCTGCGTGACTTGGATCTGTTTCACCAGGCTTTCTTCTCTTTGCAAAAACTCTCAGCTCCCATGGCCCAGCTCCAAGTTTTTGTTAGCTCATGTCTACATGCATACATACACTTTACATTTTGACATCATTTGCATAGCTTGCCCCAGGAATAAAATGATACTACCTTGAGAAACTGTCATTGAAAAACTCAAGATGTGACCTGGCTGGCCTGCAGATCCGTGCCCTGGCCACCTCCATCCTGTCCCTGTGCCCAGCAGGGCTGCCCACAGCCCACAAATCCCCCTCCTCAAGGACATGAAACATTCCAGACTTCTGAGAAGCTCCAAACCCCATGTCTGTTCACATCAACATGCCAAACAATGTTCTTTCTCTTTTTTACAGTGGAACTCAGATTTTACTCCTGCCCCTCAAAAAGTCATTGGCCTAAATCTAAAGTGAGCTAAATATTCAAACATGAGGGAGTTAAAAGTTTCATCAGAATTTCACACCATTTAAAAAAGACACCAAGATTTCCAATGGCAAGCAACATTGCTTCTAGCCCTGAGTAGCTTACAGACTGAAAGGAGGTGATGGTACATTTCACTCGATGTTTAAACATGCTTCATGTTCATTTTAATTCTTTTCCCTGTGGACACAAGCAGATCATTGGCATAGATTTTTCACACACACTGCAGCTGGGTACCTCATCTCTACTCTTCTGAATCACTACGTATGAACTTCAACTCTACGAGGACATTCCCAGTATAGATCAAAGCTGCCTTCGGTGCCTGGTGACAGGGTCATGTACAGTCTTCTAACAGCTGCTAGTGTCTTTTACCTTTGTTAACTTTGAGGCCGATCTTTCCTGCAATTAAAAGTTACCTGAGTCACTTCATAACTATTTCCTGTGCTAGAAGTGCTTCAGTAGCAGGCATCACTTCTCCTGCACAGTGAGGATTTCCAACTGCTGAGCTTGCTTCCCCCTTCGGTGAAGACTTTGTTCCTCCTCTTCCATTGCTCACCTCTTTTACCCTTCATTCCTCACCTACAGCCTTTCCATTTCCTTTTTTCCTGTTCTTTTGAGGACTGTATGAAATCATGTTAGCAAAAGTTTCACCCCTTCTCTGACACTCCAGACTGCAGTTACCAACCTCAGACAAAGATGCTTTTTCATACTGCCAATAAAGTTCATTCCCCATTAATCTAAATTTCCATACTAGTTAACCTTTCTCAGAGGGGACAGAGAGAGGGAAAATGCTTTGTCAAATATTTAATCAGGCAGATTAGCAATGCTGTGACAACAACAGAGAAAATGTACATAACACCTCTGCCTCCTTCCAAAAAACAACAGTGCCTCAAACTTTCTCAAGACACTGCACATAGACGGTGCACGGCTTTAAAACAGTTCAGGGAACAGTCAAATTGGTGAAGAACAGGTCAAAAGGAATAAAAATACTGATCCAGATCACTACTTTTGCTTAATAAAGCAATTACACACACCCCCCGAGTGTATTCCTTTCATGCACGTCTATTTTACATGGAATGATGATCTCCACAGTTATCGTAAAGCCAAAGTAAATTGAACTGAAAATGGTATGGCTGAGCATCCAAAACCCCTTGGCAGCTCTCTCAGCCCCCTAAGTGCCTCTCCTTATCTGAAAAGAATTTGAACGAGTACGTGAGGTTCACTTCTTACAGAATCACGTTAGGATACTAATGCCAATTCAGAGACCAGACTCTTAAGCTTTACACAAACTATCAAAAATGTACGTTGTTCACCATCATGTTCTAACTCCAAAAAAGTTTAGTACCCAGTTACCTGAGAAACTCCTTTCTCCCATCATGACTATCAGGAATGCACGTCTGTAACTGCTGAGAGCCAGGTGCCAGGTACTAACAGGACGGACTCTCATTCTGTTGCGTCCCTTGAGCTTCTGTAACCAAGCTCTTAATCCTGAAGGTTAAATTAAAACGAAACATGCCAAACCTCTCAAAGTGCTTATAAAATATTAACAATATACATACTCTGGGCTAAAGGCTTGCTGACCAATATTTAGAAATATATAGCTTCTGTATTAGCAAAAATAAACTTAAAGGGGCACTGCAAACTTTAACATTGTTTTCTGAAAAAAGTCACTGGCTAATGCCAAGTGCTGAAAACTGCCAGAGAAACTGACATTCTCGGCTGTCCTGTTCCCCTCACAGGAGCGTGGGAGTACAGCTGCTCTTACAGACACTATATTAGCTTCACCTATTACTGCTGTTCACCACTCCAAAAGAAAGAGGAAAAAAAAAAATTAAAATAGGAAAGCATGGCAATTTTACTTCAAAAGTTCACTTCAGAAGGAAAGTTTAGCACAGATGTTGTTCAGAAGGAACAGGGCAGAAGCACCTGTAACTGGGGTACAGCCTTTGAAGCACCCTGGTACTGAGATGCCTTACCTAGATAAAGCGAGGCATTTTCCTTCTTGACATTGTCATCTAGGTAGGTTGGTCCCAAGGTATAGATGGGTGTTGAGCCCATGCCAATGAGGATTTGGGCGCAAATGAATAAAGCTACATAGAGAGAGTGGTCGTTTCCACCGGAGTCCTTGACACAGGCCGGCGAGTCCCACTGCTCTTTGGCAGTGCCATTGCCAGTCACACACAAGCCCTCGTTACTGACGGAGGAGTTCAATTCCTGGATCTGGTACGGTGGAGAGATGAAATGAGGTAAGGAGAAGAGTGCAGCCCCCAGGGCGATGAAAAACCCCCCGACAGCCAGCCAGAGCGGCCTCCGTCCGCGCCCCCCAAAGTAGCTGATGAAGACCACCACCACCAGGCTCCCGATGTCGAAGCAGCTGACCAGCAGCCCCGACTCCGAGCTCTTGAGGCTGTATCTCCGCTCGATGGTGGTGATGACGCTGCTCAGGTAGCCGGAGACCATGAGGGACTGGATGAAGGTCAGGAAGCACATGCACACCAAGAAGACCCGCGAGTCCGCCAGCACGGCCCGCAGGCACGTTC
>NW_010117550.1:0-13432 GCF_000699245.1 Pterocles gutturalis
AGGACAGCCTCCAGCAGTATAGACAGAGCTTCTACTCTGTGAGCTTTTGACTGCTTTCTGTCCAGGATTTTGTCATTGTCCAATGAGTGATCTCATTATTAAATTTACTATCTATTTTCTGAACTTGAATGGATTTACTTTAAACTAACACCTAGGTTTTCTTGTTTAGCAAGGGCACTGGCAGGAGCTTGAAAAGAGAAGGCACTTTCTCATGTGCAATTCATTGTCAATGGTGATATCCCTCTCTACCAAGTCTTACACAAGTTTGCATGACCAGCAGAAAATGATGATGTTGCTTCTGTTACTCTGCCAGCTGCATTCCCAGCAAAGAATTGGCTGTGACATTAGGACACTTACGATGAGCCATCTTTTTACCTCTCCCCCTGAATTTCGTGGGACAAAAGATTGAGACGTTGGGCAGAGTTCAGGAAAAAATACCTGAGTTCAAGTTTCTGTTTTAATTTTATGCACAAATTTAGTTTTTCTAAGGGTAGAGCATTTCTTATATGCTGAACATGCTTCTGTAGTACAGCCAAATCAAAATAGATGTGATGTTTTATTGATCCTGTTCCTGAGATCCTCTGCTTGCTGTTTTTCTGCAGGAGTTATCTACACAGCAGATATTCTTGACCGAGAGACGACCAATTCCTACTGGTTGACAGTATATGCGACTGATCATGGTGTTGTCCCACTCTACACTACCATCGAAGTTTACATTGAAGTGGAGGACGTGAATGACAACGCCCCTCTCACCTCTGAACCTATCTATTACCCAGCTGTCATGGAAAACTCCCCAAAGGATGTATCTGTCATTCAGATCCAAGCCCAGGACCCTGACTCCAGCACGAATGAAAAACTGACTTACCGAATTACAAGTGGAAATCCCCAGAACTTCTTTGTAATCAATCCCAAAACAGGTAACAAAATCCTGCTGCCTTAGGGTGGTGGGAAAATGCAATTCAAATTTTTATCAGCTTGCTTCCCTTCAGGATTCACTGTCATTGCATTGCTTTCTAAACCTCTGTTTTCTGGTTAGTTATGTGTCTAAAGCATTTTGTACGTTTGTAAAGCATCCTCTTTTGCATCCGTAGATGAGCACACTGGCAGATGACATGCTGCAGATTGTGCTGCTGCAGCGATTGCTCTTCTGTAGGTCACCAAATAGCTTCTGGCTGTTGCCTTTTCTCTGTGTCTATAAGGGATGAGACTTTGCTATGCTGAGTCTGCAGAGCAATGCTAAGAAGCAAATTCAAGCTGTTGCAGTTTACAGAGCAGTGTTTCATCTTTTGTAAGCTGGCGTGGCATAATGGTTGTCCAGCACGTGTAACTAGTCTCTGCATTACAGCAGCTGGATATAATTCTACAGCTTGTTTTATACAAAAAGACAGTTTAGATGACCTAAAAGTCCCTCTGGCCTTTAAAAAGAATAATCTATGTGTTTGCATTGATTTGTAACAGCTGGGGTTATAGCCTGTGGGTGCAGTGTCACAGATATGGTTCTTGTTTGAAGTTGAAGGGCTGTTGTTGGCTGGTGATGGAGCGTTGCACCTGTGCAACCAGCTCTGGATGTCTCTGTGCCCTCGGTGCCTTTGCTAAACTAGGCATCCCAGGTGCCTGGTTGATGAAGGAATCACCCCAGGATATATAGCTCGAGGCTGTGGATGCTCTGCTGGGTACCTACCTGTGCTTTGCCACAGATGGTCCTCACTGTGTCACGTACCCAGCCGTCCCTCACGCATCTGGTTGATGCATGGTCTGGAGCTAGAGAGGCAGAGGGTCTTTCACAGCAATAGGCTGATCTTTGTCAAAGTAGTTCAGAGGATTCACACAGCTCTCATGCTGGTTGTAATGCTCCTGGTTTTGTTCTGGGGTTTTGTTTTCTTTCAAAAAAGAAAAAAAAGTTTCTTTATCTCTGCTGCAAATTTCTAATCAGATAGAAAACCAGAAGGAACCTGAGAGGGAACATTTTTAGTTTGGTGTAGGAACATGATGTTAACTAAATAGTTTTCAACATTTGGCTGGGCAATCCTATTGCAATGTGTGGCATAAAAAGGAGTCAGGATCTTATCGGGCATAAGCCCAGGTGAAGAATCGTGGAGCATGTATAATCACTGTGTTCAATCTGCTGAGCCCTAAGGCACATATCTCACTTATTTTTAACACTTGAGATGGCCGAAGATGGCTCTTCCATCTGCATCCCTTTTCCCCCCCCACATCCCATAAATCCCATCTGGGCAAAGTAGCATAGTTAGGACTCCACAGTGTTTAGGGCTCCTGTTGGCTTCCCTGGCAGAGCAGCCTGCTCCGTACAGCTCCACTTATCTGCACAGCAGCCAGGGTGAGCCCGTGCCGAGGACTGGGGCCGGGTCTGCAGCCCTGCATCACCCCAGCCTGGCAGCACACCGCCTGGGGTGGCTCTTCCTCCCCATGGAGCGGCAGGCAGGGATGCTTTTCCCTGACAAGGAGATTTTCATTCTCACAGTGCACACTGAAGATGGTTTATCTTCATTTTGTGCTGTGGAAATTGCTGTCTGAGAACTGAAAGGCTTCAGGATGAGGACCACTGCTTGGGCAACCCCCGAAGGGCTCCTGTTGCGTTTGGTGAGCATGCTGGGTGGTGGCTGGCTGGGATTTGTCACGGAGCGGGTAAACCGTCCCCTTCTATCCGCCTTGGTGCCAAGCACAAAGCAGTGAGAACTGGGCAAGGCGGCCTCTTTTAGTTTCTTCTTGCCTTTGAAAATGGTGGGAATGATGGGGTGTGTGTGCAGGGAGGTGCCTTGTCCCAGAAGGGAGGTTTGTAATTTTGAACACAAGGATTTTGTCCTCCCTTGGGAGGTATCGACATGTACATGCCTGGCCTCAGCATCAGGAGGCTTTCTCCCGACGGGATGCTGATATCTGAGGAATAAAAGCTTAATGTCTTTTCCTAGAGATTGTCCCTGTGGTCTTTGACCAGGCTTCTTTCAGCCATCTCCCTGCAGTGCACTAGTTTCTCTAAGACAGCAACTTACACTCCGATTGTTTTATGCAGGTGACTTCTGCACACTCAGAAGAGGTTTGTAGCGTGCTGGCCCCATATGCTCTCTGGGATTCAGCACAGCAATAACTCACGCAGCGCTTTGCACAGCAGCCCTAAATGTGGCAGTGTGCTGTATAATCAAGATGAAAAGGTTTAACATGAACCCAAATACACAGCGATCACTGCACATGTGGGTTGAGCAAGTGTGCTTCTGCCATCAGGGGAGAGCACTCATTTTTGAGAAAGGGGATATTTTATTTTCTGTGTGACTTCGGAAGTTTAAACAGTGCCAACAAACTGACATCTCACTCCTGTGACTAATCAGGTGCAGAGAGGCAACACGAAGGCAGCATCCCATGTTTTTTACATCCTTTTGTGGGGAGTGGCAAAAATTGGCCTTGACTAGAGACAGGGAGTTGGCTGGAATGTACAGATGCTCTTGGGGTGCTGAGAAGTTTTTCCCATTCCTGGCTGATTGGGTTTTGATGATATACTCAGTGTTAAACCTTTTGCTGGATTTGCCCCCAGAAATGAGTATCCTCTAAGCCCATATTATTTGGAGGCTCAGGAAAACAGGTGGGAGAGAGGAGTTTGGCTTCCTCCACTGTGAAGAAGCATAGATCATGCAAGTCCAGGTTTTGTTCCTGGTTCTGACACATAACTGCAACCAAATATTGCAATGTTAATTGATTATCTGGATAGTAGAAGAAACAATACTGCTTGTATGCCAGGTCTGTAGGTAGAAGAAATCTTTTGGTGGGCAACCTGTCACTTCCTGTGTTTCTGTAGGCTGGCAAAGCTCTGGGTACCGTCAAACTGCAAACACATCACATGCATTCGGATCTGTTTGAATGCAGTCTTCAGACCTTTTAGGATTATCACCTGCAATTTGCTCTATAGGTTTTGGAGAGAAGAAGAGTTGCTCCTGCAGGAGCTCCAGGGCTCCTAAAAAGCTGCTGAGAGCAAGACTTTGACACCAAAGTCACCCTGGGCAGCCTGCCCTCTCACCGGGGGCTGGCTCTGCTGCGGGAGAGCAAGTGCACGTGGGTGGCGGGGGCTCTCCCCTGCGGGATTGGGGTTTATGTGGGTGCTCTGGGGAAGGAGGATGGGAACGTGAGCAGCCCTCCTGTGTGCAGCTGTCTGGGTATGGAAAGTGAGCGTGGGCTGGCTACCTACCATGAAGATCTTTGTTTTCTCACCTTGATTATTTTTTCTAAAATAACACCCAAGCATCAGTTTGCACCTCGGCCCGCACTTTTGTCTCCTGAGCTGATATTCATAGGTACAAGCACTAAGTGAATAATGTAGCACATGAGTACGTGTGAAACCATAAATCATTCACGCTTGAAAACAAGACAGCCTTGTTCTGCAAACTAGTGGAGACTGCTGCCTTAGTTTAGCAGGTCCATGAGGGAAAATTGGGATTTTTCTTTATTTTCTCACAGTTTTGTGAGGGAGGTGGGTAACATGTTTCTCAAATAGCTGAAGTGACTCTCTAGGTTACATTACTGCAGGAAAAACATCCCCTTTGGTTTCCCAGCCACATCATGCACCCAGCAGTGATGGAGATGTTCCAAGTCCTCGGCACCTCCAGCAGCCACCCATCAACCTAAACCCTGGTGGGGCTGCTGAGGAGCCAGGGCTTTCCCTCTTAGCCTGGCTTTTACACTGGGAAGGACTCAGGCTTGCTTTGACAGAGCACAGGGTCACAGGGCTTTGTTCTTTGGTGGGTAGTGTGAGATGAGGCTGAGGAGGAGGAGGAAGAGGAGGAGGAAGGCAGAGCTGCTGGTGGAGCATCTGGACTCCCCAGCTCCCAGACAAGGCCATGGGAATGCCACAGCCACCCTGAGTTGAGTGAGTTATTTTGGGGTGAGAGGTATGTGGAAGAAGGTAAATAAAACAGATGATGGACTTAATAAAAAAAGTTTGATTGATTACAGCCGTAAATTCTTATTTTTATGTCATGTATATGGGTGTTAATTTCACAGCACGGCACAGGAATAATTTACTGTGTTGATTTATTACTTTCCTATGCTCTGAAGAAAACAATGAATTTTAATTCAAACCACTACATTATTTTGTTTAGTGTTCCACATATATTGAACAAACCCAATAAGCTGCTTCTTAGTCTTACATAGATTAGTTTAAGAGATATTGTAACTAACATGACAACAGACCAAATTTCACTCTTGTGCACGTTGATGTTAATGAATTTACTCTAAAATTATGCTGGTGTGTCTGAAAAATTCAGTTACACCTTGCTTAGTCTCTTGCTGACACTCTTTAAACAGGGGAAGACCCCCAGCACTCCCAAAATAGTATTTGCTGCAGTATTTAAGGCAGGATGCACTAGTAGGTTTAGAAATAGTGTATGTAGGTCAGTACATCTTTCCAGAGCAGTGATTCTACTTCTGGAAGTTGTCTCTGAACTGTCACATCTGCACCTAGATTTGGAAAGGAGAGTGGATATTTTCATGCTGAAGTAGTGTTAATATTTATATAAACTAATATAGGGTTAGTGAGTGTCAGGATTTAATTGATACGAGTGCTACTCTTATCAGTAGGATGGGCTTTGCTTTCTTTTGCACTCACTGAGCCATTCGGTCAGCATAGGATCCTGCTGGGGCCGAGTGCTATGTTTGCTCTTCTGTACTAAAAATCCCTCCTGCCTTACAGCCTGATTTTTGTGGATGCTTTTGTTTTGGTTTATCCCAAGAAATCCCCACATATGTTTTTTGCTCCCACAGATTGAGCCACACCATGTCCTGAAGGTTGCCAGCAGTATAGCTGTTGGCTACCTAGTGCTTCTTCTCACCCCAGAAAGGTATGCCAGAGAGGAGATGGAAAGAAAACTGGGTTACATATGCAGGAGAGCACACCTGGGAGTCTGATAAATTCTTATTCTCCAAGGCCCATGTTTGTCAGATGTTTTTTTCCAGCAGAGGAACAAAGACTGTTAAATACTGCAGAATTTTTCAATTCTGCTGGGATTTTGAGGTAGATATCATCTCAGGGGGACAGAGCTTTCTGTACAAGGCAAACTTAGTGATCTTAATCGAGTTATTAATGTTCCTGCTGTATGGTGAGCGGTGTAAAATGCCATACGAACAGCAAATGGAAGTGGAGGCAGCTTGTTCCTACTACAGGCTTTCACATCTCTCAGGTTTAAATCCAAATGGCATTGGGTGGGAAGAAAGACTGACATACATTGGTCTGTAAAGCAAGGGGCATTTAAAACCTTCCACAATATAATAATTAAAGGTAAATGCCGGACCATTTGAAAAGATTAAACAAAATTACTGTTTGATGACATTTCTAAAGGACTTTGGAGCAACAATATCAAGCTAAACTCAGTACTGCCTTGGTCCATTTGCCACTCTGTTCTTGTAAGAGGCATTTCATGCTACTTTTTAAAGAAAAAGTCTGTTCTTCAAGAATGGGTAGCTTTCTATGTTCATTGACCACCAATTCTCCCAGCTCCCACCCCATCATGGAGGGTCAGCTGCATTACTGGGGGACGTGCCTGACACTGCAGTGGGTGCTGTGCATGCTGCTAAACTCTTAATAAACTTCCTCTGAAATAAGATCTTTGACATTTTTTAAGTGAAGGCCTTTAGCTTTTTTATTTCTTTGAATTGTGTACTCTAAACTCCGATCTCCCTCCAGAGTGCATTTTAGGTGATCAAATTGGGAAATGCATGTGTTGAATTTTTAGGGTGTTGTAGATCACCTTCCTCCCAGCTGGAGGCTCCTTCTGAAGGGTGCCCGGTGGTGTCTCCCTGGTTCATCGTGGCCGTGGAGCCGTTTGGCAGCTCCATGTGCGATGTGAACCGGCTATGCAGATCAGGTCATGCTCACTGCCATTCGTCCTGTCAGTGTCCCTGCAGTTCAAGTGACCTATCCAAGATCGTAGAAGACCTTGCAGAGGGTGAAAGCATTGATTGTAGGGCTCTCCAATCAAAGGTGAATTTGAGGAATTGGTCCCCCCTTCCTTCTGTGATCTCTAACACTGTTTGTACAAATGTCGAGTTCACCAACAGTTGCAGAGTCCAGCCCAATATATCCATCGCTGATCTGTAACTATCCATAACTAAAACAGATTTTTACAATGTAATTCCCTTAGCACATTAGCTGGCTTCCACAAATTCTGTAATTTATGTTGTATCAACACATGCTAAATTATCTACTCTCTTTTCTTTCACTTCTCAATATTATTAAAAACCATGACTCTTAATGACTTCTTTATAATATGCTCACTGTTAAAAAATTGAGCTTCTGAGCATTTTAAAAGCTTTAATTTCTGCTTTGGGATGGCTCATTCTTTACTAGACACCATATTTCCAGTGCTTTGAGCGCAGGGTTAGCAGCTAGAAAAATCAAAGGACCATGTATGTTGGAGTTACGTGCTTAATCACAGTGGGACCTAAAAGCCTGCTGGGCGCTGTACAGCATGTTAGACAAAGTTCCTGCCTCAAGGAACGTGTCATAATAACAATAATAATAGTAATAATTAAGAAAAAAAAAAAGAAAAAAAAAAGAAGGAGGAAAGGATGTAAATCATCAAGTCCATTTGCTTGCCAGTGCACGTTTATTCCCTGGAGTAAATTTTCAATTAACTCCTGAGCTGCAGCCCAGCAGTGAACTCTTCTTTTGACTTTGAGTGAGTCACCTAACCTCACTGTTTTAATTTTTTTTCTGTAAGTGGAAATATTTTCTTACCTCATGTGGTTGTCCTGGAAATTAATTCACAGTAGACAGTCCACAGATCAGATAGAGTCTGGAAATTAGAGCTATTGATTTGTCAGGCATCTCAGCATTAATAGAGATCCGTGCACAGTCATGTATTCATAGGCATATAAAAAACAAAGGGGACCATCACTCCTGAAATGGTAGGATGAAGAGGAATATAAAACCTTTTCAGATTAAGTAGGTATAATCTAGTGGCCAGACCACTGATTCCACTGAAAATGAAAAAAATTGGGTTCAGCCAGTCTATCCCTTCCCTCCTCCCTGGCTATGATTCCCTCCTTACTCTATGTTATCTGTGGAGGGGATAAAGGTGTGAGCTGTGTCACCTTAGTTGAGGCTACAGTAATGCTGCTGTTAATAAAATAATAAATCCAGCCTTATCATCTCTCCTGAACAGAACTGATTTCTGCTAGCAGTGGGTTTTTATTCGTGAAGCTGAGATTGCTGGATGTCTTTGGTATCAAGTTCCTCTTTTAAAATGGCATTAACAGATGCAATACTGCTCGTAAATGCCATTTCTCTGTAATCAGAAGATTTAAACATAGCTTATAGAAATTTTAACCTTTCTTTAGATCTCTGTTAGGACCTTTTTAGTCCTCTTTCACAGTAAGAAGCTTCAGGAGTATCCCTGTTGCCTTGACTGGACCATTGTGTACTCACCTATTCAATGCAACATCAGTTTTTAACCTGAACTCGCCGTTTGCTTCAGTAGAGACTTAGGTCTGAAGGGTGACGGTGTGCCGAGGGCCAGTGAGTCAGTGTTTGCTGACAGAGAAGCTTGCTGCCTGATAACCAAAACTTCCCTCCTTCTGCCCCAGCACTGATTCTGGAACAGCAAGAATTTTACCACTAATCCCATAAATATACATTGTTGTACATTACAGCAATCATTTATTATTTTCAAAAACTTCAGCAGAGCAGATCTTCTGTCCTACTCAGAACTAACTTTGCCTATCAGTGTAGGTGTAAAACTTATTTTTTTACCTTGTCTTTCAGTCCAGTTTTTCTGTTCATAAATTTCAAGAAGCCATGACAAGTCAGAACTGGTCAAGAAACCATCAACCTTTTTCATGTGCTGTACTATTCCTTCACTGATTTGTAACTGAGGATGTTGCATTCACTTCCAGGTAGCCAAATACTCTTGATAGAACTATTATCAATGACAGAAGTGTAATTGAGATGATGGGGTGAAACTGTGTACTACAAGTACTGAGTCACAGCTCTGCTGAACATATGCACAATACATATGCTATGGGTACTTGTCATGTCCTGCTCTACATTATTATGATAATAGCAGTGAATACCCCTGCATTACAGTAATTGCTTGTGGTCCAAGCTTGAACTGTGGCAGGGACATTAGGTTGGTGAGTTGGGGATGCTGAGATGCAGACCCCATGAGCGTGGTGTTCGTGCGGGGTGGGGGTGTGGAGAGGGAGCTGCTGGGGAGGAAAATAACGCTGTGATGTTAGCCCAGATGAGGTGAAGGGTTGGGGGGGGGTATTATTGTTTTTTTTTTTTTTCTTTTTTATTTCCTAGTGCTTTTTAATCAGTCAAGTAACTTGCATTTACCTTTGCTGAACAGCCAGAGGTACAGGTCTATGATGTTGGACTCTGCAAATCCCAAGCAGACAATATTGAATCAGCGTTTTTCCCTTTTGCTCAGTGGCAATGAATACACTCATGTTGTCATCTTAGGACAAGCACTTTTAGTGTCTTGAATGGTGTATCTTCACCTTATTGTATGAGCACTTTCTAATATCTCTTTATGGATTAGAAGTTAGAGGCAGGGACTGTTGCTACAGTTTACTTTGAGTTGACATCTGATCCTTGGTACTTAGCAACAAACAAAGAAAAATTGAGTTACTTTCTGTCTGGGAGAATGAGATTGACCTATGCTGCATATGAATATATATATAAAAAGAAAAGGCTGAAAAAAAAAAAAAGCTGAGAAATGGGAATGAGAAGGCAACTGCAAAGACAGGTGTGTTTGCATAAGCCGTCATGATGTCAGTAGTCACCAACTATTAATTCTTCTTTGTCTTACATCACATCATAGGAGGTTGTGTCAGCACCTACTAAACCTCCAAATCTTCATCATCTTGCAGTGCAGCTAAACCGGTGTGTTCAAAAATCAAGGTTAACTGCAGATTTGTGTTATTTTCCCTCTTCTCTCTCTGACTCTGTCTCGATCAGAGCTATGCTGTTACAACCAAAGATAATTATTTTCTGTGAAATTACTCTCCCCTCTCTTTCCCCCTTCCCTTATGTTAATGAGAGCGCTTTTCTCTCCCTGAGAAGATTGACACACCTTCTTTGAAGTTAATAGCTCTGTTGCCAGTTCTTGCCAGTTAAGAATGTGCCCTTATCAGTATATTTGTACAGATCGCATCGCCATATGTCTAGATGCACAGAGCTTAATTTAACAGGAGACGTATATGTATAAAAATAAAGCAGTATCTGGGGGTTAAATACCAGAAGACCCCCCTAATCACAGCTTTCACGTTATACAAAACTTTCTGCAGAGCTCTAAGAGCTCTGAAGTTAGATCCTAAAAAAATCTCCCTAAAAGAGAGACCTTGTTTTTGCATTGATCATCACGTGCCTGTACTTCCTCACCTGGTGTACTTGGGTGATTTCTCTTCCCGTGGTAGCCAAGTGCTTCACACTGTACAATAAAATAGAGCATCACTGTTGGTCCCTTTTTAACAAGCAGGGAACTGAGTCAAATGGAGTGACTACCTCATCTTATGCCAGTAATAAAGAGTTGGTCTCAGTGCAAAGCCTTACTGGCACAGGTCCAGCCCAGCCTGCCCTGATGAACCTTGAAACCCAGGCGGACCCAGCACCAGCTTTCCCAACCCGAAGGCAAGCTTGGGCTGCGCACAGGCAAGGAAGGATTCCAGTTTGCACAGTGGCAAGGAGACACAGATGGCTCTGATGAGGCCTCCCCGGCATTTAAGGGCAGAGCTGAGTCATGTCTCCTGGGTGGGTGAAGCAAAACCTTCTCCATCACCCTAATGCAGGCACAGTCCTAGCAGCTTGTCTGATGCCATTGTGGAGCAAGGAGGCAAACCCAGAGCCCTGAAGTCCCAGGCTACGCATGAATAATAATATTTTTTCTTTCTTTCTTTCACAATATTACATTTGCTTGTACTTACTGTGCAAGAACATGTTTGCTCATTGCATCCTGTAAATATGAGTCGATGTCATGATCTGCTGTGGGTTTGTTGCCTTCTAAGAGAAATTTCGTGCTTTTTGTCAGATGAGTTACGTGCGAGGAATCTGTGCTGAAGTGATCTATTTATATGATAATTAGCAAGTAGCTTTTCAGATCTTGAAGGGATTTGGTTTAAAAATGAAGTATTATTTCCTGAACTTTAACTTAACAACAGTGTGTGAACAACAGTGCACATTCACACTTTTTTTAATGTAGCCACAATACCCAAAAGATAAATGTTAAGTCTGCTCTGCAAGGGAATTTTTTTTTGCTATAATTAATTTTGCTTCCATTCACCATGTGCTTGTATTTTTTGACCTTCATTTGAATTGCAGACACTATGTAATAAAATGTGCAGTATTAAAAAAAAAAAAAAGTTGCTTAAAGAAGCACAGGTGCTTACTGTACTACAGCTTCAGCTGAATGATATGGTTTGTGCCGCCTGAGAATTTGACCATCTTATCCTTAAGAAGGTATTATTATGGAAAGATGCTGTCATTGCTCAAAGGTGTTCAAGTTATTTTTGTTAATGTGAGAACAAGGTAGGTTTTTTAAATCTCTGGAGAAACCTTGTATGCCTATCACTTATATTTTTCAGAGAGATGCTTTAGGAGAGGCAGCCAGGGATGGGGAATTTTCTCTTTTTCCTTATTATTCCATGTGTTTGAGGCAGTTCTTGAGATAGGACCTTGGGACGTACTACAAATGACATAAAGAATAATTGTTGCTAAATTTAATTTATTGAGTAGGTGTGAATTAAATTGATTAAATACAGAATAAACACACACAAGATTACCCGAGGTAGGTGCAGGGATGGAAAAATGTTAGATGGTATTAACAGCTTAGAAATGCGTGATGCTGTAGACATTTTTCAAGTAAGTCTATGATTTCTTGGGGGATTTCTTTCGGGTTTTTTATTTATTTCTTGTAACACTTAATGTAATCCAAACTGATTAAAGGAATGTTATGTATTAAAGGAGAACAAATAAAGCAACCACATGACTAAAAATCAACACTAGAGTAATCTACTGGGGCAAACTGCAGCTTTGACTTGGTAAGATGTACGTAACCTGCATTTGTATGTATTTGTGCTGCCTGAGAATTTGACCGTCGGCTTGAGTTGGGTTTGTTTGCTGCAGACAGAGTCCTTTACTGAGCTAAGCACAGCCCATGTCAGGGCAGCAAACAGGCAGGATTTCGATATTGTCCTTCCTTGGTCAGCTGGGTGGAGGGGCTTCACTCCCTGTTCCCGAGCTCATCTCCAGTCTGTTGGTTCATCCTCTCCTCCTGCTGCCTGGTGTTGAGGAGGGAGGATCTCAAGGGCTTTCAATTCAGTCATCCTGCAGGAAGAGGCTTCCTCTCCAACTCCAGAACTTCTGTTTGTGCTTCCTCCTTGGAGTCATTGTGCAGAATAGCTGGAGTTTTACAAACACCCTGTAAGGCACCAGCCTCACCTCTTTACCTGGCTGCTTTGTTAGTGGCAGAAGTGCAGCACTGAGAACGTAAGAGAAGATGTAATGGGAAAAGAAAAATGTCAGAGCAGGGAAAATTTCTATAGGGAGAGATGTCATTTTTGCCTGTAAACAAACGTAAGGAAAAGAGATGAAAACACAAATAAAATAATTGTTGAACTGACTGTATAAAGACAGTTGCATCACACAGAAAATACTCCACGTTCAAGACTATTTCACACATATATGAACTGTGCTTGGACTTGGCTTTTGTCCTCATGAATGCTGACCCTCACCTCTGACAGTGCCTTTGGCTTAAAAAAAAAATAATAAAGGAAACAGAAACAGACCCTCATGATTGCTTTAGTTTCTTCACATTGAGTGCTGCAAGAAAAGGAAGAGGGATTGTGGGTTTTTTGTTTGGGTTTATTTCTTTTAATTTATTAATTAAAAGTGATTTGGAACTAAGAACTCAGTGAGGAAAAGCAAAACCTGTGCTGCCTTTTGGTAAGCTGAAACAATGACTTATCTTTGTAATATTTATTTGCAATATTGTGGCACCTTTGTAGCTGCAGTCATGAGGCGGCACCCTGCCGTGCTTGGCAGGATAAGTGGAGTAAAAGATGGTCGCTGCACCGAAAAGCTCGCAGTGTAAGGGGGAGCTTGAGACAACAGATGGGAAAAAGCAGATGGGGATGCGGCAGAAAAAACAGGGAGGTATCTATCAGCGCTAAGTTTGTTCCCTCGCACTCTTGGTGCGAGAAGGAGTGGAAACCAGGCTTTTAAAATTGAGGAGCGGGCAGTTTGGTCACTTGCTGGCAAGGTGCCGACATGCACCTGTGTGCCGTGGGCTTCGTCCTGGGGCTGCAGCACCCGGCACTGGAGGAGGTGCAAGGGATTTGTCCCAAATTGTATATAGCATATGTATCTATCCTGCATCTATATCTGTAGCGAGATTCCCCTCCCCCTCTCTGACGTGTGTGTATGTGTGTATAT
>NW_010117551.1:0-22299 GCF_000699245.1 Pterocles gutturalis
GGAGGGAAGGTGTTAAAAAACAAAACAAAACAGCTTTGGGTTTTTCAGCCGAAATCTGCCAGGTTTTCAAGGCACTTTTCTGAGAGTCTTTCTTGCAGGCTGGGCTGAGCCCAAACCCTGTTTTGGTGAAAATATGGTTCAGATGGAGTTTTAGCTCAGCACTGCATGTTTATACAGTGCTGAGCCTATTTTAAGCTCTCAACTAATGATACTGTCCCCACCTTCTGTGTACCCTTAACAGGCTAATAAATCCCACCAGTAAGAATATTTTTCAGGTAGTCTAATTTATCGCCAGCTTTGTTTTAGTCTTCCATGTAAGTGATGTGGAAGATATCTGGATACAAAATATAAGGATGACCTTATATTTAAGCACACACCACTGATGAAAACACCTATTTTGGAGACTTACTAAGGTTCTGAGACAACATCAGTGCCAACTGAGGAAAGTAAAATATTTTTTTTCTGCCTCCAGGCAGCCGAGCATCTGAGTGAGGCTTCCTGCAGAGGCAGTGACTTCAGGCTATTTTCTTCACCCTCCAAATGACCTGGGGCAGTGATGTTGTCTTGACATCACCTGGCATGGAAACAGCTGTTATCTAATATATTGAATAGATTTCTGAGGTCAGAAGAGACTGCTACCATCATCTGACAGTTACTACGATCAATTCTGGTATTTTGGGCTCCAGCCAGCAGCCTGTGAGGGTCAGGGAGGACTTTTTCCCCACAGCGCACAATCGGTGGATATTTGCTGCATTTGGTTTATGAGTTTGTTTTCCTGTTTTGTTTTTTTTTCTGGAGGCTGGTTGTGGCTGGAGATTGGGGCCTGGCAGGGTCCCGTGGTCATGTACAGAAGCCAGTTCCCCCAGGGTGGTGATGTCTTCTCCTGGAGATGGCAAAGCAGAGAAGCTTTTGGGTATCGTTCCTGACACCCCAGACACTATATTGGCCCATGACCTGGGTCAATCCCATATAAGATGTGGGATCAGAGCAAAGTGTTTTCCCAGATCAGATCAGAAGGGACTTTTTGCTGCCTCCCCCAAGATGTGGCACAGGGGACCGAATCTGTTCCCCCAGGCACAGCTCATGCAGCGATGTCCTTAGTGGTGCGGTGCTCAGGCACTGCTGGCACCTCAGCCCATCTTCTTTGCCTACAGCACCCAAAAATTCAGTTTTTGGAGAAAAAAACCAACTCAACCCAGCAAGAATCCATCACTGCAATGTAATCAGGCGGGAACTGGGTGGTTTATGGGGAATGGGAGATGAGGTTGGTTGATCTAATTGGCTTCATTAACCTGAAGGCTAAGAAATGACTGATGCTGGCTGTATTATTTGACCTTTTTATTTATTCTTGGGCATTATGGAAACATTGTTCTCATCATTGGAGTAAAACAGAGCAGCGAGGTGGCCTGACAGCAGTGACCTGGGAAGGCAAGGAAAGCTCTGTACCACCTGGCTCCCTGGGGAGTGGGAGTTTGCCGTGTGTACTGTGAATATGAATAACTGGATCAGCCTGGAATCGACAGTTTTGTCAGCTGTGTACCGGGGCTGTGCCAGCTACAGACTCTACATATGTAGTTCTTGTTATAATCCTTTCTCTTACACTGGTCCCATAATCATCTTGTTGCATAAAGAGGGAATTTTAATGGGGTTATAAAAGGGAAATAGTTCTTCAAATCCGTTCCCAGTGGAAGGCTTTGTGGAGGATGGACCACTCTGCTCCCTTCCTAAAGCCAAGGATTTATCCCTGTGTGTCTGGGAAAAAAAAAAAAAAAAAAAGCCAGTGAGCTCTTTCATTCCAGGTGAGTGAAAAAGCATTGCTGGAGACGGGGCCAGGAGCCTGGGCTCATGTCTGTTTTGTGGCAGCGAAATAATGCCTTGTGCTTGACACTACAGTTGCTGTTTTACACCTCACTGGCTTTAATCTTATGAATAAACAGTATACTAATTGTTTCAGCTTTCAGGGCAGCGGGGTTTGCAAGGCAGCCTAGTCATGCCAGGAATTTAAGTTTATGTAATTCGGTTTTTGCTGTGGATTGCAGGCATGGCTTCTGGCCAGCCGGGGCATGAAACGCTGTGCGTCAGAGATGCCTTGCACCGAGTGAGAACCTGCTCGATCCGTATGCTGCCAGAGCATCCTCCACAGGCAGCGGATCCCTTTGCACTGCGATGCTGAGGGACCAGCTCTGTCGGATGCTGCCCTGCCACGATGCTCCTGCTGGAAAAGGTGTGTGGAGCAGAAGCCGAAGCAGCTCTGATAGCTTTTGAAAGCAGTGCTTTCTGAGCAAATAAAAGCAGGGTGAGCTGTGCTGGCGATAAGGGTGTGCATAGGAGAGAGGCACCCCGTGGCTGAACATACACTTCACATTCGGTTTTCTTTCCCCATGTGGTCCAGAAGCTGCCACGATGCTTTGTGGGTAAAGCAGAGGAGATCTTGAGTATCTATATAACAAGAGGACATTGAGGAGTGTTTTTAACAGCAACTTTCATGGATACAATCCAGACATGTCTGGTATTTTCCCTGTCCGATTGCTCTCGGTGTGGTTTTAGTCTCCCCTGGGTACTGCCACGAGAGGGAACTGCCCCACTGCCCGCCAGCCCCGCAGAGGTGGGAGTACAGTCTCTCAAACCGCCTCCCCTGTGCTGCCGTCTCCTTTGCTGCAGAACAAACCCAAACACGCCTGTCTCCTTCAGTTTGCGTTTCAGCTCCCCCTCCCATCTGTCTCCTCCTCCCTTGCTTCCCCGAACATCCCTCTGTGCCATATGGTCCCTCTCTCCCGCAGCACTGTCTGGTTTGCCTCCCCTCCGGGCACCCTTAACCTTGCCAAGCCCCAGGATTTTTTCTTGCAAAGCTTGTGAAACTTCATGTTGTTAAGTGATGTCCCAGCTCCTGTGACAATGACCGGATTGCAGCTGTTTTCTTTTATCTTCAAAAACAAAGTTTACAGACCTAGGGCTTGCATTTATGATATTTAGTGCCTTGGGAGTTTTTAAGCTGATCAGGTGGGATTTCTCCTTGATCTCTGAAACCCGCTAAGCACTCTGGCTGCTTTTTTCCTCTCCATTTCAGGGATATTCTCCATTTGCCTCATTCCTTTCAACTTTCTGCTGACTGGTCAGATCTCCACTCCAGTTTGGGGTGGATTTTCCTGTTTCATCTCCTCTTGTTATTTATCCGCGACCCTGAATAATCTAATCTTTCTCTGCCAGCTAGGTAGGTGTCCAGCTTCTTCTGCAATGAAGAAGGACATTTTTTTAAGCAGTTGGAGTAGGCAGGAGGAGGTAGCAGAGCCTCCCATCCCTTCCAGACGTGTCCATGAATGCTGGTTGTGGAGCCTCTGCTGCAGGATGGAGATTTTCATGGGAGGTTTAATTTAGAGGATTACCGTGATGTGGCGTTGCTGAAGGTAACCATGTTTTATTGATTTATTTTGGGATATTTCCTACCAGTCTAGGACCAGCTCTAATGCTGGTTAGTAAAACCCAGGCTGTGCCCATGGAGGCTGTGGAGCTGACAGAAGGAGATGGACAAAGGGACGATGGGTTGTCCTGTCTGCTAGGGAGTACAGCCATAGCTAGATATTCAGGCTGAGGGATCCAGACAAGCCCTTCATGCCAAGGAAGTCAGGATTTTGGGCTTATTCTGCTAATAGAAGAGTGTATATGCTCAGGTGCCAGGGAGTTATGCTTTTTGAAGGCATTTGATCCGCTCTTGGATGCCTGATTCAAAGGGAAGCCATCACACGCTGCTGCCTCCCTGCGGGAGAGTTGCCATCCCAAATCCACCATCTGCCGGCTTTGTTTGTGGATGCAGTGTCTTGTTTTTACAGTTACAGATGGCTTGAAAAGTTAAATCAACTTGACACAACCATGGCACGGAATTTTTCCTTCCCTCCCACTCCTGCATGTCAGCGCAGCCCATTACAATCCATCAGCCCTTTCGGTGGTGACGGATGGTTATCACCAGCCAGCGCAGGATGCTGGACTTGAGCATCCTGCAGCCGTGTAGAAAGCCACAGTACTGTAGCAAGCTTCAACATCCTTATTTTCCAGACAACATCTGAAAAAAAATCTGTTTGTGTATCTTCATTACTAGAAGTCCTAGGTTTGAAGGTTTGTGGGTTTTTTTTTTTTTTTTTTTTCCCCTAAATCTGTCTGGCCTGGAGCTGTGCTGGTGAGAAGACACAGCCCATTGCCTGTTCAACCAGCAATCATTGGTGATCCAGGTCTCATCACAAGCTCGCTGTGGTCTGTATCAAACTCAATGGGAGGCTTCCAAATGAAAAAAAGACCCCAAATCCTTCTTTTTAAGAGTGAATATTACTCAACTGCTTCTATTTCTGATTCTATATTGCTTACTATTTTTGTTTCAACTCTGTGTGTAACCATTTCAACCATGCTAGTTCAACTCTGGTCTTATACGTGGAAAAAACAGGGGATGGGGATGTCTTCTCAACCTGTTCTAATTAGACTGCTGTCACTGCTAGGCAGAGAGGAGTCCTTGCCCCCAAAAATTGTGCTCAGTCTTAGCTTTTGATTTCCAAGCGGTGGGTAAGGGTGATTTGAGTCGCTGGTATCTGGTCCAGCGAAAGCCACGTGTGTAGAGATACTGCATCTTGGCCTCCAAGTAGGTGATAATGAACAGAAACCTAAAATCGAGGAGTTCAGAGACTGGCAATACGTGGATTTGTGCCTGCTAGTGAGTGTAAATACATTTACCTGCTAATGCTTGGGGCGGTGAAGAGGTTAATTAGAGCACACCTAATCAAGTGCTCCGCTGAAGCGGGCTGCTCGGGGTTGATTGCGCTGATCCTTAATCGGTGCCTTTAAAACAGGGGTTCCACTCTGCCCTTGGAAACAGGATAAGAATGAGGTTAAATGGGCTATTTAAAGGAGTATGTAAACACAGGAGTGAAGTGGCTGTGCAGTCTGTGATTAACAGATGCGAATATCTGAACGAAACTCATTCAAGGACTTATTATGTACTTTATGTCTATTTTTTTTTCTGAAAGTCCCTCTTGATCCCTGTCCTCGTCTTCAGCACCTGGAGCAGTGGTAGCCTGGCCTGCTGGCATGGCAAAGGGAGGTGGCATTGCATCTCTCGTCCCAGTAGACACGGACCTGCTGTGGTGGTGCCCGAGGTGGCAGCAGGAGGACTCTGTCACCCATTCTGTGGCATCTCCGTGGGGAGAGTCACCTCCTCCTGTGCCATGAGGAGGCGTGGGGGTGTCCCAGTTGATCTACCTCTTGTTCACTTGTTATTTGGGTTGAGAGCTTGAAACTCCCTGAGCTGCACTTACCCGGGCTGTGAGAGCAGTCAAGCACGTCTCCAAATGAAGAAATTAAAAGAAAATTTGAATTTCTGAGCCAAACCTCCTTTGCACAAAGAGGGAACGCTTCTTAACTGCCTCATTTAAGAAGGAACTTACCCAAATCTGTATTTACTTTTTCTCCTAAAAATGGAAAATTTGTTCTTCCGTAATATTTATGAAGATGCATAAACTTATGCTGCTTTATGAATATGCAAACTAATAACGTCATCATGCATGTAAAAGCGGTGATTTGTGATGCTGACTTTATACAAACAGTTTTGTTTTTAATGATGATATAGGTTCAGTGTTGCTGTCCCCCTATTTTATGTTGCTCAGCTGGGAAGTCAGAGGCTGGGGAACAGGAAACCTCACTTGAAGTATTTCAATAAAAATAAGAGAAAGAGGATCAGGACGTTTCCCGTATGTGGGAGGTGCTGGTTCCTGTGGGAGATCATTCTGGAAGAGGTGACCACTCCGATTTCTGTCATCCAAAATGGCCTGATTGCTGCTTGCGTCCCCTCCCGACACTTCCAGGAGCTGGCCGTGCTCAGTGTACACTGAGCTTGGAAAACACAGTGGTAATGTGAAATTATATTGAGAAATCAAGTGGCAACCAGCATGAACAGATGTCCCTGGGAATGAACCACCAGGGAGATGGGGCTGGGCTGACTGCCTTCCCCAGGAAGCATGTAGCCCCAAATAATTAACCCGCATCACTGAAACTATTGTCATGGCTTTGGTGGCTTTTTGGGATGGCTTGGTAGCCGCTTTAGATGCCTGTAAGACCTGATGCCAGGTCTGCTGGGGAAAGTGTAAAGATTCCCCTTGATTTCAGTGGGGTCTGCAGATCGCTGGGAGGTTTGGTGCATAACCTGCTGAAGTGATTGGACTTGTTCCCATGCACCCTGTTGTATTTCAGTCAGATATCTAATTTTCAGGAAATAATCATGAGAAAAATAAGTTCTGAGGCGGGGATCGTGCATTTGGGCACTGTCCTCTCTCCTCCTGTTCAACAAAGCTTCCACCTGAGCAGTGGCCAACTTTGCAGAGGTGGAATAGCCTTTAGCAGGACACATGTTAACCATAGAATCATTTAGATTGGAAAAGACCTTTAAGACCTGTATGAACATCAGTTTTTCAGTGAACTATGAAATTTAACAACCAACAGCCGCCATTTGTTCCTAAGTATCTTCCAGTCCTCAATGGGAGATGCTTATTTTCTTTATTGCCATGTGCAGCCTCTTCATAAATATTTTGGCCACTGGTAGTGTAATTTCTTCAGTCACTGAATTTCCCAGGGCAGAGGATGAGCACTGAAAAATCTGCATGTAAATACATCTGACACCTCCAGTGACTGTTTTTGGGTAGGGGATGTAACGGTGAGGAGGAGGAGCTGCTGTTTTAAGAGTGAAAAGCAATTCTCCGGCTCCAGAAATGAATAACAGCATTTTCCCCTCTCCACCCTGGCGGATGATGGGGAACGGCGTACAGACCATGCTCTTCTCCACGCTGCACCCCACGGATGGAGCTACTGGTGAGGTTCTCTCTACGCTCCCTACACACTTTACATGCTAACATGGTATTTTTATCTTTGACTTAAACTTTTTTCTAGTACATCTTTTCTATCTCTGGCTTCTCGACTTCACACTGCAGTGCCAGAATGGGCAGGAAAATAAACGCAAACCCTGGTACTGGAGTTCTTCCCCCTCAGGTGAAGCCGGGCTGCAGACACAGCAATGTAAACTTTACTTTTTTTACTTTTTTAGGCTTTTACTTATTTGGAGTCCTTTGACAGCAGCCAATAAATTTGGTCCCAAACAACCCAAAGTGTGGTTGACAAGCATAAATAAATAAAATTGATTGAAATAGAAAGACCTTCTGCTTCTTTGTGGTGACAACTGAAGCACTTCACTAAAAATGGAACAACTGCAGAGAACAAGAAGAGAATTAAGTGGTGCTGTAATAAGCTGGGGAGGCCGCTTTCTCTTGGAAACTTTTTTGATGGAAAAGTGGGGTTTCAGTCAGATTTTTTCACTGTCTACACTGATTTTCTGTACAAGATTTTTTTTTTCTTGGAAGATGGGGGTGCCCCATGTCCTAAAAAGTGGTGTTTGGGGCTGTAATCTGGAATGTGGGAGGCTGTAGCTTGGAGTCTCGGCTCTGCTCCTATACCTTATCTTGCAGTCACTCATTTGCTGGCATGAGGAAATAACTGTGCCTTCTGCCACTTTATCTGAGATATAAAAAACTCCGAGCAACAAACCGGGCAACAATTGCCTCTGCATATCCTTGCTCTGTGTACGGGGAAAAAGGATACACCATAACTGCTGCTGCAGATAACTGGGTGAATAAGGGATAGATTTAAAATAAAATATAAATCTCCTAAAAAAAGCCATGCATATTCTATTCCTGACCTCTCTGCTGAATGTAGCCTTAACCTGATTTTATTTGCTTTGGTCAGGGGTAAGTTAAGGCCTCCTTATTTGAGCGCAGTATTTTTAGATCCAAAATACAGAATACCCATTGCGGGTAGTGGCCTTGCCCTCAATTTATTTTATTTTCTGTCTCTGTTGTTCTGCCACACTATAATCATCTTGTGGCTTGTGTTCGTGGTGTACTTATATTTACCATGCAACGTGCAAATTGGTATTTTGTAAAATAACATAAGTCTTTCCACTGCCTGTTGCAGGAAGCACTTGGTTGACTCTGGAAAATAGTGAAGCAATTAAAAACCAATCCTGTGTATTTCGTAATTAAACAGAAGCACCTCAGCATTTTCAAAGGCAGCACGATGGTGGCCAGGGAGAGCTGGGAGGGTGGTTGTGCTGTCCCCCGGACCATGGCCAAGGATTTTCACCTCCTTTTGAGATGCTGGCCACTGTGTGAGCCAACCCACATCCTCCCTTGCTGCAGGGACACCTCACCTCCGTCGCTGCAGCGCAGTCGTCTCTGTACAAAGTAATTAAACAGTTTGAGTTCTGACTAGAGGATGATAATCCCGTCCTGGAGCAAAGCTTCATGTCACAACATGTTCTTGCATGCTGTCCGGCAGCTGGCTTTCCCCTTGGATGGCAGGCCCGTCAGCAAAGCCTGCAATGAAGCTGCTGTAGGCTCTTCTCATTGAGAGATGAGGCATCAGGCTTTGCAGGATGCTCTCCAGCCTCCAAAATAAGTCAGATTTTTTTTTTTTTTTTTTTTAAATGTGCTTACTTGTTAGATAAAATTTTGTAATAAACCTGCTAGGCTTTCTGGCAGGATTTCAATAAACTCAGTGTGATGCCATGTTGTGCTTTAACTGCAGATATATTGGCAAGTGGAAAAGAAATGTTTTCAAACCTTCCTTATGGGCTCTGAACTGGTGACTCACCACAGTGCTCTCAGCTAGGATGAGGTTTGACCAGAAGACCTCCCCACGCCGCTGCACGGGAATGATGGCTAAATGAACAATTTTATCAATATCTAAAAAGAATGGACTTTGCATAGGAGCAGAAGAGAATATAGTTGCCTTTCTCAAAACCCCTGCTTTGACTAATGATATGACAGTTTTCCAGAAAAAGGTGAAGAGGGAAAATATGATTTTTACCTTCATCAGACATGCATATTTGTCCACAGCACTTTGTATAAGCATTTATTTATTACTCTTTTTTTATTACTGGAGAAAACTTCTTGCATTTCAGGGAAATTTTTGCTGCCAGCCCTCAACGTCAGAACAGGTTGTGACAGTGACATCCTGATGCTACAAGGATCATAAGTCAGATCACTGCAGGATGCATTTGAGGTGAGTCCTGGAGATGATGTGACTTAAAAGTGGGATTTTATGTTGGTAGATTACCTGGTGAAGAAGGACTATTATGATGTGGAGCTGGTATGTGGCTGCCTGCAAAGAATAATGATTTCTGCCCATAACAGCATATGGGGAAAGCCAAGCATGCAATGTTGATTAACATCTTTGAAAGCAGACAAATGTAATTTTAATTTGTTAACATAATTACCACAGCTTTGCATAGCACTCAGCCGGTAATTCCTTTCTCAACAGAATCTAAGTCTTAAATAATTCTCCTGGAAGATTAATTCATCCCCCTTGTATTTGGACACCTCTCTGAAGCATATTTGTAGAACTCATTTGGGTGTCATTAACGTCCCCGCGTGATTACTGCGGTCGCATTGTGATCTATAAACATCCCTCTGGAGCGGCTCCTGTGGATCTGAGTATGAAACATCAATCTTCCTCTTGTAATTACATCCTCAGGACAGAAGTGAGGCTTCATCCTCCCAAAACAACCTACTACCAATTAGCAAGCTTTGAGTTTTGGGTAGACACCCTGTCATCTGTCTGCTTGAAAACAGAGTCCGTCTCTTCACCCTTTCCAAATTATGGTTGTGAAAAAGAGGTATAATGTAGAAGATTGTGAATGTGAGGGTCTTAACCTTCTTTGCAACTGCTTTTAACTCTCCTGCGGTCAGTTGGGTGTAGAAATTGTTCAATCTATGAAGCTCAGTTTGAATTTTGGATCAAGAAAACTCCCTGAAATTTCTAGGCCTGTTTTTCTTCTTTTTTCTTTTTTCCCTTTCCAACTACCAAAGTTAATATTGAAACATTGCCTGCTCCAGCTTCTTTTACACCAGTAGGTGAAACAATGAAGTCCCATTTCTATGGTGGACCAAGCCCAAGCCTGGTCTGGGCTCTTCCAAAACACAGGCTTAGATATCTGGGTTTGAATCCCAGCCTTGTGGGGTGGTGGATCTGCCCCTTTAGTCCAGGACAGCACTTTAAAGCCAGCCTTGGATCGTTTGTGCAGGCGATGATGGTCATCAGAAGAAGGTGTGCAACCTCCCATGAGCAAGGAGTCACCTGGAGAGAGGGGACAAGCTCCCTGCTGAGAAACGCAATGCAATTAGCTTTCAAAAAGTGTTTTAAAATGGTTTTTTGTGGGCATTTGCTTAGCTAGATGTGTGTATATAAATAAAATGCAAGTGTGAGACTGCAAGGGCACGTGACACCATTGCCCTTCCCCCTGATTTTTACAACACTCTTGCTCTCTTCCCCAGTTTTACCTGCTAGCTGAGGACCTATGGGACAGCCTTTTGTTCCAGGCAACACTCAGATCAACTATGGCAGCTGGTGGTTTATTTCCTGGATGGTAATTGCTGACTTTAATCTCACCTATCTGGCTGTTCCCTGGTTTTTCAGCCCTTCCAAGACCTCAAGGTGCCAGTTTTCTCTTCCTCAGCTGTTGGGTTCTGTTTGTCTCAGAGCTGCTCTGGCTTGCAGCAGGTGACTTGTCTGACCAATCCCAGGTGTCTACACTAGGATGAGGAAAACCCAAAAACTCATTCCCCAGAAGTCCCCTTTTCTTTTTTACAAGCTATGGAGCAAGCTTGGTGTAGACACTGGTATGGTAGGCAGGGACGGCCTGACTGCTCCTGCTGCTCTTGCAGTAGGATCGGCAAGCTGTGAGGATGCCTTACCTCATGCTAGAGCTGAATGAGTAAACCTGGCATTTGGAATTAATAAACCTGGCATTTGGAATTAATACACCTGGCATATTTTTAAAGCAGGGTTTCGTTAATCAAATCAGTTGCACTGTCTCTGGAGCTGTGCTTACTGGTGGCACTCAGCTTCTGGATGTGGCTTTGAGGTTGGGGATGGGGTGACACCAGAGGTGATGTTACTGAACGTCCTACCAGACTGTCATCCCAATTTGTTTAAAAATGTAAAAGCAGGATGGGAGGATGCTCCAGGATCTCTTGGGGAAGGGATGGCTGGAGATGCTTCAAGCAGAGATGACTGATGCCAGAGAGGAAGGGGCTGTCCCTCTCCTCCCTCCTGCTGCCACTGCCTTGGGGCTCGATTCATCCATGCTGATCTTCCGAAAATGAATTGGCAATGGTCTCTCCATGGATAAACTCCTTCCTGCATCCCCGGCTACCAAGCTGCTTGTTATTTGAGGAACCCGGAGGCAGGACTGTGTGCTATTTTGCGATTCCTCAGTAGATGAAGCCTTTGTGTAGGATTTGATTGTTACCGGCTGTAACTGCAACGTCAGCAAGAGAGGTTTTTATTTTTAACAGTGTTACTGATTGCAGCCTTCACTTTGAGTGCAAGGTGGCTCCATGTGGCTGTTCCTCTGTCACACGTGGTAGCTGCTTAGCTGCGTGAGAAATAGCTTTTTGTTCTTTGCTGATCTCCTTATGGCTCAGAGGCTGTGCTGGTGCCACGCTGGCATCCCTGGGGTGAGAAGAAACTGCATCAGTTACCCCAGGTTCTTACACAGGTTTAGCCTGCGTGGGTGGGATGACAGTGTGGACAATTGGCCGTGGCATCAAAAAAGATTTTCCTAAGAGCGTTATCTCCACACAGGGTTAGTGACATGCACCCCAGCCTCCAGAAAAAGAGTGTGACTGTGGTCCCTCTCTTCCAGATAGTGCTCGGTGAGCACCTCCCTGCGTCCTCCTGGCCTGGCTATGCTGCAGTTGCCACTGTCCCCAGTGCGTAGGGTGCCATGGGAAGGCAAGCGCGTGTGGACTTAGAGCTGGATTTTCGACTGAAGCTGGGGAGATGCTTAAACCACTCCTGCAGAAGCAGCATCCTCTGCTTTGTGTGGTTTGAACAGTCGTGGTGCCAGCCTGTAAAAGTGTAAAAGTGTCCTGGGAGGATGGCAAATGTCAGTGATTCCACAACCAGTTTAATCAGGTGGTGGTTTTTTGTTTTTGTTTTTGTTTTTGTTTTTTTTTTCCCTTTCCCTTATGAAGCTTGGAGGTTTGCAAAGAAAATATTCTCTGCCTTTTGAAATTTAGCATAAAATATTTGGGGTTTGATGTTTGTGGGCACAGGGTTGGTGGTTGCACTGTCGACTGGCAGCATCCGTGTTGCAAGGCACGCTTGTGGGACAACTGGAGCCTGTTGAAGCTCTTGCTTTATCCTTATCTGATGCTCAAAAAGAAGGAGAAAAGAGAAATTTCACCAGACTAGATGCTAACTCTAAAACTGAGGTGTCATTTAGGATGTGCCTGGCTGAGGGACTCTGGGTCTCTGATGCCCTTTTCATAGCTTCCCTCTGCTGGGGAGGAGGTGTAACAGGGCTCCGTGGTCCCATGGGAGCTGCCCTAGTCTTACTCACGAGCCAAATTTCCAACAGTATGAACAACCCCAGCACAATGCCCCTGCAATATTCATTTTTCTTTTCTCCACCTCACAATAGTAGGAAGATTTTGGGTATGAAATGCTTCTTTCCTTGCCCAGTTTTCTTTAAGAGGTTGTTTCCACTGCTAATATGAAAATTCTCATTGAGTGCTAAAATGAAAAAGATAAATCTTCTGGATAGAGAGGAGAGCCGCTCTCTGGCAGTTTTCTTGCCGTCCCATCACCACCTTCAGCAATTTTTTTTCATTTGTTCACCATATTCATCCTACTAAATCTTTTTCTGTTAGCAGCCAGCACAATAATTCAAGCCTGTACTAAGTGCCCGTAACAAATGTTAAACCTCACATCTGGGACAGAAAATATTAAATTTTCTAGTTGTAGGTGGAGAGAAATGGTGTGAAGGAAAACAGAGAGACGGTGCCTGGTCAGTGTTGGCACCCGAGCCCTGGAAGGCGAGTGGAATGCTCACAGGGCATAAATGTATACATGTATATATATATATATTATATTATATTATCGCTGAACATATTTTTTTCATTAAATTATAAGAGTGGAGGGCTGCATTCAATTTCAAAGTAAACTAGAGCCATTACACCTACCAAGGTGCTTTCCTTGTTCATTTAAAGCCGGTGAAATGGGGCATCTTGACAAGAGTGATAGGAACCATCCAACCGAATGCGAGACCCCGAGATTTCTAGGTGAGATTTATCTTATCCTGCAGAAGACATTTCGAATAGATTCGATGAATCACTCCCTAGAAGCACCTGTTTCTCTTCACTGACTAAAGGAATCAGGGGGTGATTAGCTCTGATGAAGACATCCCTGCTGCAGGTACCTTGACTCAAATGAGCTGCATCCTCTCTAGCTGATGATAAAGTCTTTATTTTCCCGTGGGTCCCCGCTGACCTTTTGGCTCAGCGACTTGCCTGAGCTCCAAGTAAGTGAGGCACTGGGAAGCAATAGTTCATTTGTGATAACTGATTTGTTACTAAACTCTTTACCGACAAGTGTTAACTCGACGTTGTGGTCGAGTGTGCGTCTGGCTTTTGTCTCCTACAACTGTAATAAGACATTTAATGAGGTGTCAGATGGCAGTTTGGCGAGGTAAATAGGGCAGCATGGTCCAGAGGAAAGAGCTTTAAGATAGGGAAGGGCTGGGTAGGAAATCCGTGTTGGACAGGAGTTACCAGTGACTCCCCATTGAAATGGAAACAGCCTGGAGTGTGTTTGGGGGTTTCCCAGGGCTGTCCTGGGGTGGGGACTCATCCCTGGCTTTTGGGGGTGATACTGGTGGTGCAGTAACATGCTTATCAAATTTGCAGGTCATCCCAGCTTGGGAAGAGCTTCAAGAGCTTTGCAGGACAGGGCTAGAATTTAAAAGGATCTCAGCACATCAGGGAAATGGCCTCAAAAATGATGTGGTGCTGTTTGGTAAGGTAAATGGAACACGTGTGGATCAGCAGAGAAGAGAGCGGTGAGGAGAGGTGGAAAAATGGGGTCCTACAGGGAGCATCTCGGGGGCTGAGTGTCCTGTGTAACTCTGGAGGATGTGGAGGAGAGACACCGTGGTGGTTTTGCAATGCACAATGTGACGAATGAAGGGAGTAAGTTGTTTTCTGTGTTTTTTTTGTGGTTGGGACCTCTGAGTAATGCAGCAATGTGAGCATCAGTGCAGGGTGTGGTTTCTTGGCTGCATTGGGAATTGCTGCTGGGATAAGGGCTGTCCCTGCATGAGCCGGGCGGGAGTTGAGGCATCCTTATGACTCTGCTTTCCGATGGCCACCTGCAGCCACGCTCCTCTGGGCATCCCCAGAAGAAAGACAAAACACCAGTGAGAAGAACAGAGCTTGTTTCATCCCACCCAGGAGCCAGTGCCGGAGCGGAGATGAGTGCGGTTTGTCAGCGTGCTTAGCAATTTGCATTTTCTAGACCTGCTGCTAACTAATCCCGTCACACCCCTGCAAGGGATGTAGGTGGATACGAACGATTATCCCCATTTTCAGATAACTGGATCACATGGGTTCACTGGTTTCCTAAGGCGCCTCGGTGGCTGAGCAGGGATTACAGCTGAGCTCTGAACTCCTGCTCTCTGCTCCCTTCCCTGCACTGCAGGCTGGATCCCCTTTTAACTTTTTCTGTTTACATCTGCAGGGCTTTTATTTGTTCCCCCCATTTTGCTGTGTTCATGGTGATGGTGAGGTGTATTTTTCTTTCTAACGAGGGTGTTTTTTTCCCTAGCATTAGCGCAGCATCGTTGACCCGGTGCTTGACAACATGCAGGCCTGGCTGCACTTTTGACAGCTGTGTTTTTAATCGTTTGACAATTTATTCACCTACCATGGCAGAGCTGTTTTTTGGGTGAGATGTATGACTTGGAAATGTGCTGGTCTGGCAAGCCAACACAGTGACTGCTCCGTGACCGGTGAGGAAGTCATTACCCTGCCGTGCTGGGAAATTTCAACAGCTAAAACAGATAATTGCAGACAAGGATGAGCTGGAAGGTCTGGGCAGGTGGCTCAGGGCTGGGGACCCTGTGATGATCCCCAAAGATGAGCATCCTGCCCCTACCTGGGGATGTAGAGTCTGGCTTAGGCCAGGCTCCCCCCGACATCCCCTCTGATGTCCCTTGGAAACAAAATCCAGATCACTTTAGCCTCTTGACTTGACATTGACCTCCTCTTGGGCTGCTGGACTCGGAGATCACTTGGTGGGTGTAAAATAAGTGAAACTGGATCCCCCAAATGCTTTTTATGCAATATCTTCTCTTTCATAAATATATAAGGCCTGCTATATGAGTTGTTTTCCAAGTATTTTCTTTTGTATGCAGAAAAACTTGCCTTCTCATGTCTGTAAATTCACTTGTGAGGGCCTGTCACTTCATCTGGTTGTCATGAACCAATTTCTCTCTCCCGTCCTTCTTGCATCTTGTAGTTTTGCTTCTCCCTGTGGTTTTGTTTCCCTGTTGCTTTGACACAGGTTATTCGCTTCTTTGTTTCTCTTTCCTCTTGACCCACTGAAGTGAGTGGTTTTTACATCCTTGTGTCGTCATTGGGTTTCTCAGCAGGCAGATTTGGTAAGATGCTAACGGGAGAAAGCAGGTGGAGTGTCTCCCGCTGCCTTTTTATGATGTATTCTGCATTTGCCATAATTGTGGGTCTTTTGACTCAGCAGCTTAGTAAAAAATATTTTTTAAAAAACCCTAAGTGCTGCACAAAGAAGTACTGCACTTTGTATGCACCCTAAGTGCATTTCTTCTTTGCGTGGCTGAGCCTTTTAGAAACTTTGTCTGAAATAAAGCGCATCCATTTCAGAATTCAAGTATCACCTTCAGATAAAAAGTAAACATGAAATTATCTTTAAAAATGTCCTCCCCCCCCCAGCTGCAGCTCTCAGTTCAATTTGATTTAAGATTAAGCCTGGTTTTGGTCATGTTCCTGCAGCCCCAGTCAGTGCATCTCCCTGTTAGCTCCCTTTCTTATTATTAAATCTCTGCTTTTACTTTAAAAATGCCCAATTCCTGGAAAATCAGCCTCAGCTGCCCACCCCGAAGGGATGTCCTGGCCTTGCTGTCCTTCCCAGGAGATGCTCAGAGCACCAGGAGAAACCCAAAGTCTGGAGAGTCCCCCTGATGCTCCCGTTGAGCAAGGAAAGCTGCTTCTCTGCTTTGGGAAATAGGGACCTGGGGATGAGAAGTTCTCGTTTTGAAGAGACTGTCAGACTGAGAAGCTTTCATGAAATAATTTCAAATGTTTTTTTGAAACAGTTTTGACATTGACATTCAGGATTCATGTGTACGACGTGCACAAAGCAGCCATTTCTCGCAGTATTTCTGTTCCCAGTGTGGAGGGAAACACCTTGCCTGCTGTACAGTTGTCACAAAGACATGATAACAAAAATACTAAAGCCAGCAAAAACCAGGTGTGTGCTGCGTTTCTTAGGGATCCTGAGGGGTGCCAGTTTGTGGATTTTAGTTTTCTGCAGTTTTCGAGGTCTAGATGGCTGTTTTTAAAATTTAATGGGATTTAAACATGAGTCATTTGCTTTGCAGAGTCTGTCTGACAGTTGCACCAGTGAACTCCTGCAGCATCTCCTGGTGAAGCTGGTGGCATGGAGAAGTTCCAGTGCCCATAGCAGGTTGGTGTTGATCCCCAAGCCCTCAAGGCTGACTCCTCCGTGTGCCCAGGCTGATTGCATGCCGGGCTCTCGGGGGATTTAGCAGCACAGACCGTCCCGTTGCAGTGCCTTGTGTTCCCTGGCACTGCTTTGTTCCCTGGCACAGACGCCAGCTTTGTACCCCCCGTCCCCTGCGCTGCCTGCGACAGCTCGACAATGGTTGGACGGCCGCTGCGCTGCTTGTGATGCTCCTCACAGGCATCTGCTGCCTTGTGCTTCCCCATCTGCTGCTCGGATCTGCTCTTGTTTTCTGCAAGAATCATGGGGCAAATGCTGCCCTTTTGTCGCTGGAGGGTTCATCTGCTCCTGGAAGGGTTTTCACTGGTGATTTAACTTGGTGAATGGATTAATGGGCTTCTCTCTTGGGTATGCAAACACAGTCACGCCTCCTCCTCATGGGAAAAGGTTGTATCCAGAATTCGCGTCCCCTTTGGAAGGGTTTTGCTAGGCGTTATTGCTGACATGCGGACTTGGAGTTATTATTGGCAGTAACTCAGTTAAAGCTTGACAAGTGCACGCCATGTGAAGAACACTGTATTTCTGTAAAAAGAGTGAGCACTGGTGTCACGGGTAAGGCCCTACCCGGCTCTGCAACATGCTCTCTCCAGGGAAGGGTCTGTAATTGCATAGAATACCTTTATCACGGTATAATTTAATTCCTGTTTTCTCTGCTAAAGCTACACCTACACTCTAAAGTGCTTCTCATCAAGTATGCCAAAGTTATATGTAATAATTAAGTAGTTTTCCCATATAATTTTTTTTTTCAGGAGAGGTGCTTTCAAGAAGTTCATCTTTGTGGTGCTGACGGAACTTGCATGTGAAGAAAGCAGGTGGATGTCTTCCGAAGAGTATTTCCTTCGGGACAGAAAGTCCTGCTACAGTTCAAGAGGGCTGAAGTGTTTCCAGCATGGGACCATATTGCTGAGCCGATGATAAGGTATGAGAAGAAGATAAAGGCATTTCTGAGCTGTAGAGCACCTGGAGGCTGATCTTCCTGGGGAAGGTGAAGTAGGCTCTGTGCTTGGAGCTCCACGTAAATGGATTTCATTTTCTCACTGATGATGTTTGAAAAGACCAGTAAACACACAAGCAGATATTGTATGGGCATCACTCATCTGATAAAACCACTGGGTGAGGGATGTTTTCTTAAACTCATGGACATCTGCTACAGGCAGATTAAACTCCCCTGAGTGCGTAGGGTGGGAAGGGGAAGAAAAAAGGTTAGGTGAAAGTTTCATTTTCACTTCAAATTGCTAGCATAGCTTTCTGTGGCCATGAACCCTGGACAGTGGGTGCAAACAAGTCTAAGCCACATAATTCAGAGGTTTTGTTCACCTGAGTCCAAGGGAGGAGGGGATTTTTTAGAGTTTAATCTCAGCCTTGAGATTAAAGGGTGGATGCGGCATCTCTGCTTTGAGGAGAGCCAGCTCAGCCTCACCACGCAGGGGCCTGTCATATGGTGAACCATCCCATGGTCCAAACAGTGACAGGTGCTGCAAGTCTGGTCTCCCATCAACCTCTACTGTACATCACGGGACAGATTCCCTCTGATCTCCTGGAAAGCAAGCTGTGTGCCAGGGAACTCCTCATGAGCCAAGTGTTATTTACAAAGCTGACTTCATTTCCCCTTTTAAGGTTATTTGAGCTTTTATTTAGAGCGGTGTGGCTGGTGGGATGCTCATCAGCATCACAGAATACCATCTGCAGGTAGGAAATGAAAGCAAGATTTAAAATACTTGAGACTGTCAATGAAAAAAAAAGTGTTGTGTCTTATTGTATTTCCAAACTGCCTCTTAGTGGTTTCATCCTGTGTCTGCATTTGTTTCTCTCTTTCTTGGAAAGGAACTGGCACAATATCCGACTTCAGCACGTCACAGGCAGAGAGAAGGTATTTCTGGTGGGGAAAGAAATGCAAAAACCATTTGCAAGGAGGGGATTTCCCTCCTCTAAACTGGCTGAAAGAGCTCTGCAAAGGGCTGTTTAAGGCTCTCCCCACCCAAAGATGGGAAATCCGCTCCTGTTCTGTAAGGGAAAATATCCAAGGGATGCTGGAATGTTTAAAAAATCACAAGTCTCTAAAGTGAATGGGCAAAGAAGTGGGTGGGAGAAGATATTTTAGGCTTATTCAAGTAGAGCTAACGACTCTCTCTTCCAAACCCACCCTCACATTACTTAAAACAGAATAATCAGGATATTTCAGGACTGAAGTGAAAACATCCGTGGTGCACCAAGTCTGTGGCTCCAGCTGCTTGACTATCTTCCCTTTTAGCTGTAGATAGCAATGTTCAGTTTAGGGTAAAATTCAGGGACAAGATAAACTCACCACTTCTTAATTTTTTTTTTAAATATTTTTGCAATAGGGATTAGATGGCTTGCCCAGCTGGTGAGACCACTGACAGGTAAAATACATATAGAATGTATAAGTACAAATAGCTTCAGTCATGTGTCGTCTTGAGTTTAAAGGCAAAGCCTTCTGCCTGTGATGCTGCAGGAAGGTTGCTTGGCATGCAAAGGAGAAGGTAAAACATTGCCACATGTTGTGTTTTGCCCATCGTCACAGACTCAGTGGGAACTCATGGCTTGGGCTGCCCCACGTGGGATGGGATTTTCCCTTTAGGATAAATGCTGCCAGTATTTTCCGAATAATCCTCCATACGTTGTACCGAGTGGAGGTACAAGATATGTCAACACCCGCTTGCTGCTGGAGGAAATCTGTGCTCCCTTGACTGCTCAGAGCCTCAGTGATAATAATAATGTAATAGCAATAATGTCTATTTGCAGAATTGATGAGGGGCAGGGTGATGTGTTTAATTTAGAGAACTAATACAAATAGCAATTTGGCCTACGTCTCCCACACGGGTACCTATGCAAGCGGCTTTGCCCTCAAGCTGCCTTTTGAAATGCTTTTGCCAGTTTTGGGTTTTGTAGCTCCCATGCCTCTTACTGCTCCAGAGCTTTGCTGTGAAATATGCCTGATGGGCTCATTTCTGTTAGTCCCCTACAGAGGAAATCAAGTCTTCTAATCTGCAAAGATTTACACTTTTTTTTTTTTTTTTTAAGTGTTCATGCAGAAAGGAATTTCAAGGTGCCACAATTCCATTAAATGCATTTGGTGGTGTGAGAGCACAGCTGGATGGAGCAAATAATTTACAGTGAATAACTGAGTCAATTACTTTGGCTTCATTTTTTTGCCTTGCAATCTTTCTAACTAACCAATTAGAATTATTGTTTTATTTGCCTGAAGGTTTAAGCATGAAATAACTTCAATGAATAATGTTCACCATATAGCTGTTTTATGTTATGGGCACTTAAGACACCTTAATTAACCTTAGCAGACACCCGTGTCCCACAGTATCACATCTTGCTTTGGAATGGGTTCACTGGGGGGTTTTGAGTCAGCTCTGCACAGCAAGTAGTTGTGAATCCTAGTCTGAAAATGTAATTCTTAATGACTTCTCTCTCATAATTTTCTCCTAAAATTACTGGCTGCAAATATGCTCAATGACAAATTCACTTTCTGAAAGATACTTGCAGAAAGCAAACAAAAAAAAGGGATGAAAATGTGGCTGACACAAGTTCTGTAGGATCTAGCACAGCTTTTCAGGGTGTACTATGATAACGTCAGTAATCAAAGAAAGGCCGCCAGGTCCACATTCAGTGTTCAAAATCGGTATCAAAAATCAAGAGCATAGGAGCCAGAAGAACTTGATGTTCCTGATTAAGTGTTTTTGTGATGTTTCTGGTTTGAGAGCTTTTGGGTCACATTTTCTGGTTTTCCCTTTGAGTCATAAAAACTTGTTCTTGTTGTAGAGTTCCCAGTTCTTACGATTTTATTATGAATCTGCTGTGATCTGGCTCTTTTCCGTAGCTTCACCTCCTGGAGTCTGGAGATACAGGAGAATATTAGAAAAATCACCAAGTGAACTGCTGCTCAACAGAAGATTGATGGCCATGGTGTCCTGGGCAGTGTGCCCATGTGGTTTGGGTCCCCAGGGGAGTGGGACAGCTGGGGACGGCATGGGAACAAACCTAGCATGCAATGGGGCTTTGGCTGTGGCTCCTGTTTGTTTGGTGTCCTCCTGCACCGCAGCTCCTGCTCTAACCCCAAACCCATCCCCTTGTTCATGTCATCCCTTCTTTAGACTTTAATGAAGCCATCCCTTAATTGGGGAGTGCACAGGTTGTTTAAATTCTGAAAGAAAATGTCAGAAGCCTGAACCCTCCCTCTCAGGTCAACAGAAATGCATTTTAATGGTGTTCTTTAATAAAGTAAATTCCTTCAGCCATGATGGGGGCAAGAGTGAAGCAACAGGGGAAGGCAGGGGGTTAAAATCGCTTAGCTGGTGTGAAGTGAGCTGTGAGGAACAGGTCCCAACAGGCCCCTGTGTAAGTAATTCTTTCTTCAGACTTAATCTTCCATCTCAGTTTACAATTAAGCACGTAATCCTCTTGCTTTAGTATTTCTACCTCACTGTGTGGCTTCTCTTTGCTCCATCAAAGCAGCAAAAAAACAGGGTAAGACTGGAGCAGGAAATTCAGGTGTGTGTGGACCTTGTGGGTTCTTCTTCTCTTCTGGGATGAGGTCCATTTCAGGTGTCACAGAGGTGCTTGGGATGGGATTAAGTAGGTCCAGGTCCAGGACTAACCTCTCTGACCCCATGACAGTCAGATGAGTAAACAAATCTCAATGATTTTTGGTGAGACACCATTTTGCAGAACATTAAGGAAACTGGGGCTTCACCTTACCTGCAGATGTTGGAAATATGGTCCTCCTGGGGGGTTTAATAGCCTTTTAAAGGACTGGAATGGAGCAGGAGAGTGCTAGAAACCAGACTCTGTTAACCCATGATCCAAAAATGAGCTGATCATTTATGGGTGAACAGCAGGATGTGTCCCCCCGAGACTCACGAAGGTCACCATGTTGGATTTATGAGGAGCATTCGTTGTGCACAAAGTCACATTTCTGCCGCAGCGGGCACAGCTCTGGGGCTGTGAACTCACCTGGCTGTTCAAAAGAGCAAAATGAAGTGAACCAAGAGGCAGAACTTCAGTTACATCAACTGGACTGCAGCTGTGTATATGTTTGATAAGCCCCATATTCCTTCCATACTGCCTACACCTTCGGACAACAGATTTATGTACCTATTTTACAACCAATATGGACAGAAGTTTAGAGAATTACACGTTTTTTTATGGACTGTAAAGTCATTATACAAATCTATCACCTAAAATACGAGCGCGGTGAAAAGAACTTGATACTCCTAAAGCAGCCTTTATAAAAGCTTTATTGGATTTTAATTTGTAGCATGGGCTATAAATTGTGCAAGCTGCAGTGCTCATCGCGTGTCCCTGACGTGGCATACATCGGGCTGCCCTTGAACCAATGACAGTGACGAAGATGCTCTTTTTAATAAAGTAACTAACTCCACGAGAGGTCTCCTTCAGACACTTTATTCTGGGTGTATTAAACTGTCCAGAGACACCCGCCACAGTTGATCACCTTTGCTTTTAGTGGGGAGAGGGTAGCCGAGCGCTATTAAGGCTGGTCAGATTGCAGATCTTGCGAAATATTGTTTGAGGGTTGACACCTTTCCTGCCTGTAGTTAGAAATGTCCTGTCTCTAGAGCTAATATAGGGCTCCCAATTCATAGAATCATAGAATCATGAAGGTTG
>NW_010117552.1:0-1769 GCF_000699245.1 Pterocles gutturalis
AACTTTAAGTTGACTTTAACCCACGACACATAATTTGTATTTTTCTGTGTTCCAGTGCTACTAAACGAGATTCAGTTCAGAACTAAGGTTAGAAACAACATACATGGTGAAAAATTCAGTTCAGAACTGAGGTTAGAAACAACACACACGGTGAAAGGCAGGCAGCAACACGAACGTGTGGAAAAAAGCCCATTCCCTGGAGCTCAAAACTCTCTCCTTCAAAGGCGAAAACATATCCTTTAAAAAATGTTACTTTATATGGGAAGCTATTGCATTTTGAAAACTGGATGGAATATGTTATTTATATTTAATTAGCTCTGTGTTTGATCCTTTCCTATTACAGGCCCTTTTTCTCCCTGTATATGTACAAGTATAATTCTGCTTTTCTTAAGGGTTTTAGATGCCTGATATTATTGTTATTGTATAACAAATACCTGCTGGATCTATCATCATTCCATCATGCTTTTGGCTTAGACTGAATTACATTAAAATAGTGAAAACTGAGTTCCAGCCAGACTTCCTATCACACCTCAACTTTTAAGTAAAATGAAACAAGAAAGAAATAATGCAGAATTTAAATAAACTTTTAAATTAAATATGATAAAAAATTCCAAACCTCTTACAGTAATGTAGAAGAGCCAGCCCTACTTTGTATATAAAATGAGTCTACAAATTAATCCCTAAGTTTGTCCTTGTATTTCTTGCGGTCGTTTGCTCTACCAGCCATCACCACTTAGATATGTCACAAAATTTGCAACTATTTACACCAACACTACTGGAAATCCAGAAGAAAAATGTAGGCACTGGATAATTTCAAAAGCAAGTCCTTATAAGAAATGAGCAGAAGGACAAAAGAAAGTTCCCAGCTTCCTCTGAAAGATACTTTTCTTGAAATGCTATTCAGTTTTTGTTTTCTTACACTCCATTTTATTTGCATGTAACTAAAAATCAAACCTGGTGCTGAAAAATGCCAAGGAGAAATTCTAAACTTGTCAAAGAGTGAACGTATTTGTGTTTGCATAAAAATAACTATGACTATTCATAGTTACCATGACTATTTATATACATATATTTTTCACTTGTTCATATATTTTTAAAGGCTTTGAAAGGTATAACTTGTGAACATTTAGGTTAGCAGCTTCTACCCAGTAGACATAAAAAAAATGTTTTCCATTGGACTGCATAATTTCAACCTCTGAAGGAGCTGTTACTACTCAGCATCAGAGATACAATACTGGAGCAGACTAATTACCAGCTTAATCTTTCTGCTTGCATTTTTTTTGTCTAATTTGGTTTGAAAATTTGGAGCCCTGATTTTCATATACTTATAAAACTGGTGAGGTTTCTGTGTGAATACATTGACGTCCGTTCGATTTTATTTTTTTTTTTTAAACTTGAAATGGTTTCTGCACTGCTGGGAGTTTGACCATTTCTAAATGATCAGCAGGGAACATTTCTATAACCTTCTTTCACTGTATGTTAGTCAGAGATAGGCAACAATAAGAAACGGTGGGAAAAGCCCATTCCCTGGAGACCAAATCTCCCCCCTTCAAAGGCAAAATCACATCGATACAATAATCTACAAAATTACATCAACGATGAAATGTATGGGTGGAGTTTTTCTATGAAACCGCAGATACGGTCAACATCCTTATCTTCAGCTCAGTTCAGAGGCAAGGAATGACACTGAACACAAATCCCCATAAATACAAAGAAAACAGGGTGGGAAACCACAAGGAATGCACCACGCTGGAATCAGCCCAGGGAAA
>NW_010117552.1:1800-5737 GCF_000699245.1 Pterocles gutturalis
ACTGTGGATTCATGATGAATGAGATATTGAAAATTGCACAGGGAATAAGGGACAAAAGGAGTGCTCCTGGCAGATATGGAAACTCCATCTGTGGCATTGAGAGCCGTATAGGTGAGGCAAAAAATACCCTAACAATAAAGGAGATAAAAGAACACAGGAAGAATTTTGAGAAGGAACTAAGAAAGATGTAAGCTGAGAGGGGCATAAAATCTTTATGAAATCTTAACATCAATTTCTTTCAACTCACATATATTTTTTCTGAGCTTATAGGCTTGTTTTAAATGTGATCACATTTTAAAAATGCAAAGCAATTCTGGGCTACTGAAAAAACATTTTTCTCATAACCCCTGCCAATCCAATCATAAAACAGGATCCACTCCTAAAAAGTCTGGTGTCAGAATTGCAGATAAGCTGTGTCAGCTTACAATATCCTTTAATGAAACATAAAATATAAATGGTTTACCAGTTTAAGGCACAGAAATTACTTTTTAAAACCTTCCATTGAATTTAGACTAACATTTTAGCATCTAAGATCACCAAAAGCACAAGATCACCTAGTACTGATGTATACCTGGAATTCCTAGAGTAGAAAAAAAACAGCTGCTGATGGAATTAATCTTACTACTCAAACAGAAACACTATTTATACTAGCAGCTGCATTTCTGTAGTAAAGCTGTTAATTCAATGTTGTTAGCAACAGTAGAACACTTTTACTGAATTTCTCTAAAGTAGACAATGGAGTGGAACGGAGACACAGTAACGGGATGGCTTAGTGTCCTTCAGAAAATTATTATATAAACATAAATCTTAAAAGTAACAGCTTGGTTCCTGATGCTCTTAGGTTAATCTTCTGAAAACTTAATCAAGAAGCATAGAGTATTTTTTCACTGGAAGGAGAAAGAAGAGAATTGGAAAAAGGAGGGTCACTAGGGAGCAGACAATCCTAAATTAAAATGGCAGATGGAAGAAACCATTCAAATTCCAAACAACTTGATTCTACTCAGGAAAAATACATCATAATTCTAGGATATTAACTATCATTCTCAGATATGCAATCAATGCAATTTTGCTAAAAATGGTGCAAAAAAAAAAAAAGAAATTAAAAAGAGAAATCAGGATAAAGAATTGTCATAGAAAAATGTGTTGAAGGCCAGGCTGAATAAGATAATGTGCATTTAAAAGGGGTGTGGGGGGGGGGAACCGTCATATCCTAAGGTTTACTACTTTTATAACTGATGGTTGTTAACAGAGAACTAATGCCCAAGTGGATTTTGAGCACGGCTTCAAAGTGTATTGAAAGAATATGATCTCTGTAAAAACAATCTGCTAGTAACTGAAGATTTTGAACTTCATGAAAAGTAGCAATACTTTGAGAGCTAATGGGATACCATCAGGGAGTCTTCAAATCCTCAGGTAAGGCAATTCTTCTCAGCTCTTTTCAAGACTCTATAGCTAGAGGAGAAATATCATATTAGCTTGGACTTAAACCCTGAAATTAACTCCCTGTTAACATCAATCTCTTTTCCCCGCCACAGCCAACCGTAATTATTCAGAAATCAAGAACACCTCTTTGAAACATTCTATGCAGGAATTTGCACATTCAAGTCATAGTAGAACTACAGTAAAAACAAACATATTTAAACTCCTTCAGTGACAGCACATGTTTTCTTAGCTAGTATCCTCAAAAACTGTTTTTTTTCTTAAGTGTTCCGTAAAACTATTCTGTGGCTATTGCTGTGTTTCCAGGAATTTATTTTTTTTTGCTTATGATTTCTAAGATTTCTCCCTCTGCTTTCCAGGAAATTTAGTTGCTCCTTCCTAGGAATTTTACCAATGATTTCCAGTAATTCTCCTGATGCTAGGAATTTCTTACTACTGGTTTTCAGAAATATCGCCTGTGCTTTCTAGAAATTTTTCATTTGCTTTCTATGAATTTCCCCACTACTTTCTACATTTTTTTCCCAACACTTTCATCTAGGAATCCTCCCAACACCTTCAAGGAATTTTTCTTTTGCTTTCCACTAATACTCCCACTCCGCCCTAAGAATTTACCCTAGGACTTTCTGGGAATATTACTGATTCCTTCTAAGAATTTCTGAATAATGCTTCCTAGGAATTTCTCTTCCATATTTTATGGATCTTCTCCACTACTTTCCAGGAGTTTTCCAACTGCTTTCTAGGAATCCACCTAATAGATACTAGGAATCCCACCCCTCACTGTTAGAATGCTTTTTAAGAATGGTCAAGATGCTTTCTAGGAAATTCCCCACAGCTTTTGGGGGATCCTGCTAATGCCTTCTAAAAATTGCCCTTCTATTTTGGAGGAATTTCAAGTGTTCTTTCTAGGAATCCTCATAATACTTTCTAGGAATTTTCCTTGTGCTTTCTAGGAATTTTCACACTACTTTGTGTGACTCTATACTTCCTAGGACTCCTGAATTTTTCTAGGAATTTCCCCACTACTTTCTAGGAGTCCTCCAGGTGTTCTCTAGGAATTTCCCCCTCTTGGTTTCTTGGACTTTCCATCTCTTCTTTCAAGATTTTTCCAGTACTTTCTAGGAATGTTGTAGTACTTGTCTACAAATTTTGTGTCACTTCCTAAGAATCCTCAGATCTAGAGATTTTGCAGAATTACACAAATCTTTATTTGAATATCTAACTGGTTTCTCAGAAATCCTGGATCCCAGAATTCCTTTCTGGGATTCCTCCAGTAATTTCTAGGGACTACTGGACCTATAGTTTTTCCAGGAACATGCCACTGCTTTCGGGGAATTTGTTGGATCAAGAATCATTCTTATAAACTTCTGGAGCTTTCTAGGAATTCCTAGATCAACAGCCCATGTAGGAATTTCCCAACATTTCCCAGGTGACACACAGAATTCCTTATAAAATATGTTATATTCCATATATGAATACTATATGTACATATCTATACTATATGCATGCATCTTTAACACCTGTATTATAAGCATACTATACATATACTATGCCATACATACATAAAAACACACTTAGGATAATTGATACTCAAATTCTGATAAAAAGAAGCGGACACATCCCTGGGCCAGAAATATTGCTAAGAACTCCAAGAAAGAGTTGTGCATCTGTCGTATCAAGTACCTGAGCAGGAGAAATTCTCATTGACAAGAAATACAAGAGATCCCTTCTGTGGTTTCAAAACAAACATCACAGCAATATACTCCTTCACTGTATTTATTAAACAAGGAAAGGAGAATCATTACTCTCTCCTATCTTTCATTTAGAAGATATAAGTTTGAGTTATTTGAAATATTGTCTATAAGAGGCATTACAGGCTGTATCTGTCCCACTCAGGCAAACAGAATAAGTAACAAAATGGCAATGGTCAGTAGAGAGATCCTCTAGTTTAAAATAATACTTAGTATATTTCCTGTGCTGCCCTTTTCCCTCCAACAATATGTATGTGCTGTAAATCCATAGAAGTCCTACAGCTATGTCTTGAATTTACTCTAATCACAATTAGATCTAAAGAAAGATCCAAAAGAACTAGGACCAGCATTTTCAGTGGAAATTGTGCTGCTCAGCGAAAATGGAAGATCTTTTATCCTCTCTCTCGTATCTTCTGATTATAGAAAACTATTTCCTTAAAATGGACTTACATTTCCTAACTTTGGAAGGTAAAAGAGAGAAGTCTTTTTTCTTCCTAAAACCACTATTATATAACACCTAGAGATGTACTAAGACTGAACCAGCCACCTTGTTTTCTGTTATATATACACTAGCATAAAACAAGCAAGGTTAGACAGAGGAACAAGCAGCTTTTACAGTTTGCAAGTTTGTTTACTCTGCAGATATTTTAGTTTTTGACAGAATGATGTTTCTTTGGTACCAGAAATCAAGCAGCTTCTTTGGTAGCCTGAAGATAAGAATTACAAACAAAAAATGAATTTACAAGTTA
>NW_010117553.1:0-15869 GCF_000699245.1 Pterocles gutturalis
TGCTCCTGCTCGCACTGCAGCCCAGGCAGCGTGCTGAGGTTACAGCAGATACCTGCATACACCGGTGATTCTGGTATTTACATGTTAGAAAAGGGCCGGATACCCAGAAGCCTCTGACAGTAGAAGATGATTTCCAGATTAGAAAAGGGAGTTTTGATTGTTTACTATGACTTAAATAAGAAAATTGACAATACAGTGCAGTTTTTATTACTGTGACTTTTCAGTCTGCATTTAACATTACTCCTCTCTCATGTGAAAGGAAAGGCAACAACCTAAGTCCCCCAGAACCCTTCTACCAGCGTTTTCTTTTACAACTCTTGTTTTCCATCCCCTCCCCCTCCCCGTTGTAATCAACTGCCTGTATTCAGAGAGTATTTACTTGTCTGTTTTTCTGTTGCTTAAAAATACAAGTTTGCTGGGGTCTTGCTTAGAAATTTTGAGACCTGAATAATTACAGTTACTTAGCTGATAAACCAATTATAAATGGGCTTTTCACTGATCTTTGATGCACAAGCCCATTACTATAATATACTTAAAGAGACATTATTCAAATGTGTATTTTAGAAGTTCTTGCTCTTCAATTGAGTATTTTAATCTCACTATTTGTTTCCTAGATTCATCTGTCAGTCTCTTATGTAAGCAAGATGATGAAAAATGTAATTTTTGAAGTACTAAAGCAGAATGTGTAGTATGAAGTACACCATACTGTACCAGTGATGTGTGTATTTCTGGTAGTGAGGATCTATAGATTAGTTGGGTACAGGCCCAACTTGTGTAGCTCTTGATAAGGCACATTTCTTCTGATCCGCAGGAACCTCTTAACCACCATTTCCTGCTGCTTTGACTGGAAAGATAAATCAAACATAAAGTGGTTCTGCAATATGAACAAGTGTCTGTGTACATCCAGGAAGAAATGTAAAACTTGTTATATTTAACAGAAGTACTCCTTTAAATTCTAGCTGAGAAGTTCACCAGGGGAAGTGTGTTTTCCAGGAGGCAAAAGTGAAGCAATTGATAAAGATGAAATTGATACTGCTCTCCGAGAAGCTAAAGAAGAAGTGGGACTTCAGCCAGAGAAGGTGGAAGTCATCTGTAGACTTGTGCCTGGAATTGATAAAGTAAGCAATAAACTGACTAAATCAGCATATCATTAGAAAATAAGCTTGGGTTATTTTCATTTTTAAGGTTGATAATGACCTTTGCAAACCTGTAACTGTAAATAACCACGGCTTCTTAAAGTGTGCAGCCTGTGTTGCCAGCAGAGTGAGGGGAAGAGATTCTTGCTCTGTATTTGGTATTTGTGAGACCATGTTTGGTGTACCATGTCCAGTTACGGACACATGGGAGTACCAGAAAGACAGTGCTACGCTGGCAAGAGTTTAGCGGAGAGCCAGGAAGATAGTGAGGGGGCTGGAGCACATGGATTATGAGGAGAGGCTGAGCAAAGTGGGTTTGCTCAGCCTGAAGAAGAGGAAGCTAGCAGGGGATCTGGTTGCTCTCTTCAGGTACCTTCTGGGTGGTTATAAAGATGATACCAGACTCTTCTTGAGACAATGGACACATGCAGCAACAAATGAAATTTTGATGAGATGCAAGGAAAATACTCTCTACCACAAGGCTAGCAAAACACTGGAACAGATTTTCCTGACAGGCTGCATCATCTCCATCCTTGGAGATACACAGAACTCATCCAGACAAGTCCCTCAGCAGCCTGATGTAACCTCAAAAGTTTTCTCATTCAATATGCTGCAGAAAGCAGGGTTAATTCAGGCAGAAAGGGACCTCAGGAGGTTACGTGGGCTGTGATTCTGTATGGAACTCTAGCAAGGAGGCTTCTATTCTGGAGGTGTCCATGTAGTGTAAGTCACTGTTCGTAAATTAACAGGCTGCCAATGTCAATAACAATATTTAGTGTTACAGGATCAGTTTTCCCATAGTACAGAGGGGTTACTGTTTCAAAATACTTTATTTTTGTTCTTCAAGTAACAGTTTCTCTTTATTAATATGCCTACAGTTTGTTTTAGTATCTTTTAGACATGGCAATATTGTTGGCAATATCCTCTCTCCCTTAAGAAACCAAAGAACTAGTTTTAAAATTGTATTCCAAAATGCTCTATTTAACTTCTTAAATTATAATTTCTTTACAGATATCATTAAAGCCGCATAGTTCAGAGGCTATATGTAAAAAGGATCAATTTAGTTTTTATAACACTTTTCAGTGTTTTCCAGCACATTGCCTCAGTCATGTAGTTTTGGACCACAAAAATTTTACCTGTCAGATTCTACTTTGCCATCTCTGTACGCACATTCCAAGTGATCCTGATGTGGATGGAGTCTCTCCAGACTTGCCTCAGATAGCAGAAATGTTGAGTTTTGCTGTTACTGCTTTCTGTTGATGCTTTGTTGGTATGAATAAATAGAACTAGGAACATATCTCAAAAAATTTGGTGTCCTCTATATACAAGCTACTATTTCAATAGATTTTGCCTCCCTGTGGAAGAAGGGATTATATTTAAAGTAAAAATGTCCATAAATGAGCAGTTCCAAAAACTGTATATATTTTATAGCTAAATATACTTTTATCATATTTCTTTATCTATAGGAAAATATTTCTATATCCTAGGGAAATAGATACAGAGAAATGATAAAGCATAAGTGATTTGGAAAATACGAATTAAAATCAGAACTCACCAAAGTACGTAAGCATGGTATTATACATGCTTTTTATTTCTGTAGCAGACTGACAAACCTTTTTAACTGCTACATGATTATACAGGATGAAGAGGATATTAGTAAAATAATGTTTAACATATATAAAAAGAAAATTTAAAATATATTTAAAATATATTCAAAATCGAATATAAGTATCTTGCCATTAGAGGGACTAAACTGCATTACAGTAAAGAATATTTCATAGATTTCTTCTACTCTTTTTGTAACTGATATCTGAAATGTTTTCAAAATAACATTCTTTTCCTTGGTAAAACCTAGTGTTCGGGTTTTGTTGTTGTTTTTCCTTTTAGATGAATCACTTGGTAACACCAGTTGTAGGATTTATAGAAGATACATTCCAGGCCACTCCTAATCCAGATGAAGTGAGCGATGTTTTCGTCGTGCCATTGGACTACTTTGTTGAGCCCGTAACGTACAAGCCCTTGCCTTATACAACCTGGTCTGGTTACTCAAGTTGGATGCACTGCTTTACATATGACGACCCTGAACATAAAATGTCATTCAAGATATGGGGCCTTACTGCGCAGTTTGCTGTATTTCTTGCTCTTGTAATTTTTGGAAAGAGACCTACCTTTGAAGTTGATTATGATCTTGACAATTTAATTTCATCCTCTGAGAATAACTTCATGAATTTATATGCATCCTTATATGAAAGAAAGAAGAGTAATCTATGACAAACTGGTCTGGCAATTATTTTATACTGACGGAAGAAAAAGGTTTTTGTTTATTCCCTTTGTACCTGTTATTTGTTTGAATTTCACACTTCAATTTCTTCTGACTTGGGAACTTGTTAAACTTTATTTTTAAATAATATTTTTTAAGTTGACAAGCCCTAACTAGATTAGTATAAATTATAATCTCAGTTGCCAAAAGCACATAGTATTTTTGATAGACTTAATATGCAGTTTTGGAAGATCTGTTTCGTTTTCTGCCTTTGTTTCATGTGATCTAAGACACTTCCTGTGGTTTGCCTTCTGTATAATGAGATAGTACTATTTGATCTAATTTTTGTCTGTTTGAAATAGAAGATTAAAACTTTTAGGGGTGTGCCTGTCCCTTACTGTGTGACATACAACATATGGACAATATAATGCATACAGTCTTGTGTGGTATCTTTAAACACTTATGAAATGCACAATAAATACATAAAAGATGGGAAGTGCTTTCGCAATCGTGTTTTGTTTTGTTTGGGCTTGTGGAGGGAAAAGGGAGGTTTAATGAGCTTATTACTCTTGCTCAGTTTAACATTTCTCACAAGGAAATCCTGTAGGCTATGGAAAACAGTACTGAACTTTGTTCCTCAGCATCTTGTGAGCATCACTCAGTCAGCTTCTAGAGGGAGTCATCTTCAGGAGAGAAAAGTGGAGCTGAGTATTCATGAGGACTAAAACGCCTAGCTGTGGTTGAACCTTCACCAGTCACCCTGGCAGTGTCAGATAGATGGTGTTCTTTGTGCTGTGGATCCTTGTTTCCTCATTGCTGGTGAACTAGAAGCTTATTCATAGTGGTCGTGATCTTATACCAAATGTTAAGTTTTTAAAAACACAGTCGACTTAGGCTGGATCTGAGATGTAGTTTGCAGGTGAACAAGTTACCGGTCCTTAAACAGCTGATCTTCTCCAAGTAACAGGTGTGAGCTGAAAGCATTCAGTGTCTCTCAGAATCACATGCCCTAGTGCTAGTCTGGAATAAGATGAAGAAAAACACTGTTGTTCTGGGTGTTTGCACTTTGTGCTTCCTCCCCTCTATTCACTATTGGATGTGAGTGTGACAAAAAATTCCTATGAACTGTGCTGTAATTGAGCATGTCAGGTTTTTACATTAGGCAGCTTTTGCAGTATACTTGAAGTTGTCTGCAACTTAAGCAAAATGCATCCTTTTTACAAATAAATGTTTCCCAAGTATGGCTTGAATAGCTAATTATGATTTTCTAGGAAACCCAATCCTGAGATACTTTCTTAGCTTCTGATAATTGCGTCTATAACATTCTTCGGCTGCTGTGCTAGGACAGTAGCATTTAGGCACTGAAATACCAGCTTTTGTTTGGTTGGTAACTGCAGTATGACCTTTTACTGAAGAAGAGAAAGATGCTGGAGTTGCACTCAGCTGACAGAAGTGCACCAAAACAAAGCAAGGTTAAAATCAATGCAAATCTTCTTGCAAGGATTGAGTTTCCCTTTGTTTCTTCTCCCTGCTACAGCTGTGCAATACTTACTATTTGTCTCTTCCCAGAGGTAATTCAGTGGTAGTTATTCTACTACAGTATTCTGCCTGAAATACTTTATGCTGTGGCATTAAAGAAGTATGAGATTAGCAATCAGAATACTGGGTTGGCAAAGCTCTCAGGAATTACCCTAATCTGCCACCTAAAGATGGAATTATATATATGATATTCTGATAAATATCTACTTTTTTCTTAGGCTTCCCTGGAGAATCCACTGTAGTCCTTTAGCCGTGCTTTACTAACTGTCTAACTTAGCAGATATTAGTTGTAGCAAGGAACACTTACTTCTTGTCCTGTACATAGCAGAATGGTGAATAGCTCATTTCCTTGGTTACTTTCTATACTCCTGAGAATACATCACTGTGTCTTCCTAAGGCATCTTTAGACTTAATGATCAGATTCCCTCAGGGTTTTTTTTGTCAGTCACATTTTCTGTACATCTCTTGTAATTTTTGTTGCTCTCCAGAATCTTCAGTTAACCTTTATCCCCAATCAAACCTGGTCATAGTATTCTAGGTAACCATTTATTTGGGTTGGAAAAGACAGGATTACTTCGCAGCTCCTTTTTCTATATCCCATTGTGATTGCTGTTTGGGAAGCAGCATGGTAATATTGACTCATATTGTACCTCTTCCACTGAAGTTCCCTCATCCTTCTCTGAAAAAGCTGCCAATTGTTCCTATATTTGTGTTATTGCATTCTGTATTTGAACAGTTGATTATTCCTACCAAATGTAGCACTTCACATTTGTCCTTATTTAGTTACATCCTGATCTTTTCAAAACAAATTGTAACGATCTACTGCCGTGTTTTTCAGACATTTCCATTTTACTGTTTTCCTCAAGTTTAATGAACATACTTTCTGTTTCATTTATGACTTAGAGTAAGCACACTCAGAACAGGCCTCTGCAGAATCCAATTGGTAATTGCCACTTTGACAACGAACTACTAACTACTGTGTGTGGTTTTCTAACCAGCTGTGCATCATACTACTATTAGTTTCATATAGACCAACCCTACTTAGGTTGCACACAGGAATATTGGGCAGGGCTATATCCAAAACTTCAGGATTTATAGTTCTCCCTATATACCAAGCCTGTTACCAGCCCCACAGCAGAAGTAAACATATTTGTCAAAAACAGTTCATAGGGAAAAGATAACGGTTGCTACATATGTCCGTGTTAATTAAAGTACTTAGGTAAAGGTTATTTCTCCTGATATCTTCCCAGGAATTGGAACAATCTGTATGAGGTCTCCAGTTCTTTCATAGGGCACTGTTTGCTTTTCCCCAGCCTCTGTTAGGGAAGAAGATAAAGTTCCCCAAGTTTCAAAGATAATTGCTAATAATGTTGAGACTGGTTCTTAAGAAAATGGCTGTCGCATTGGGACATTTCAAAAGATTAGGCCAGCTTGAACATTTTAGCATATCTAAATACTATCAAACCTTTCATATTCCTATATTCGCTCCTTTCGTGCCTGTGTTAATTATATTTGATATCACTTGACGTTTTATTTTAAAAGAATTTTTTTTTTTCTAGGATGAAATCCTTGGAGAAGTAGTAGCCACATTTGTGAAGAACAGCTTTATTTTTCATTATTAAACACTTGTGAAATTGTTAAAACATGTTTAGAAGCTTAACTTTAAACTCTTAATCACGTTATTCATATCCTCAGTCGTTTCTCCCAATGCCAATGTATAAAGGAAAAGTAACTAATTAAAATAAGAACATTGTTAATTAAAATAGAGCAAAGCAATTAGATCTTTGATTAGTAAACAAAACAAGTACCAAGGGACATAATTACTAACTCACCATCCTCCGCCGTTCCCAGCAGGCTTTTTTTCTTCTTCATCTCTCAGCCAGATCTGGCACAGAAATTGTACAATTTGTACAAATTCAAACCTCAGTTTGTTTTTATTTCTCTTTTCTTAAACATTGCGTGGAACTGTAAGGACAACAACAACAGTTACAGCTGTTCCTCCTTTTAGCAAATGCAAATCTTGTTGATTTTTGGGTGAGATCAAACTCCTGTGGATCCTCCAAGGAGATGAATCTTTCCCTTGGCCTTGGGCTGCAGGGAAGCTGTGTAAACTTAGAAGGGAAATGATCTAGCAAATGTACCGTTTGGAGAATTTCCTACTGGAAAATGCTGTGTTCTGCCCTTAAACTGGTTCACACCTAGAACAATTAGCTCTCCCTTTTATGGTATAGAAAAGTTTAAGCATCTAAAACAGGCCCTGGTTGTTGTTCGGGGATGCCGGGTGCTTCGCAGTGCGACACTGCAGCGTTACAGTGCCTCAGTTCCTTTCCAGATCTGTCTTTGAATTCAGTCATCTAACAAAGCACTTACCAAGACCTGGGTGCCCAGTGTTCTCTCCTACTGGTTCTGTGTTACACCTGAATGTTATTAAAATAGATTTGTATCTACTTTTATTTTGAATGTGGTGATTTTAAAGTACTCCTTTACTTTGAATTATTGATTGCAAAAGCATTTATGCATTTTTTGTTTTAAATATGGTATAGCTTCCAATCTGAAAAGGTGTTTTATACATGCATATTTACTCTCTGCACTTTTTCTTACAAACAAATCACCACGGCATTGCTCAGTTGAACCAAGGTATTACAAATATATTCTAGATGACGCTCTCTAGCTATTGGACAAGTAATGCTATCATGACAGTAAAATGAGTGCAAAGGCTTGTGTCAGAACAAGAAAATTACTGATCTGATGTAAAATTAACTCAAAATAAGTGGCATACAGTCTAATGTGAGTTGTTAGTCATTCTTTTAGTTAACGTACAGTGATTCAGCATTTAACATTTCTATATTTTTGAGTGCTCATTAATCAGGCTCTTGGTATTTAACATTTATGTGAACATTTAACATTTAGATATATTTGACATGTAAATTGGTATTTGAGAATTATAACCATATCGGAAAAAATAATGAAAATTACTTTAAAAATGGTATGGTATATATACTAGTTTACAGCAGTTATGTGTGGGAAAAAAACATAAAAGGTTCATTTCATTTCAACAAGTTCAGTGTATGTTGCTCCATTAAAATGCACGTCACTTGCATAGCTCGAGTTCATGCAGGGTTAAGGCAGTTATAGTTAGATGAGAATGTAAATATTCAAGAAAGGAGATTATTTATACCAAGCCTATGCCTAAATCATATATATATAAAATAGAAAATCTGGAGATGTTTTTGACTTTCAAGAAAAACCTCATGTGAGTGCTTACATGTCAATACTTATGTGATGAGCCTACAGTGATTCTTTTTTTCAGCAGGTTGCCATAGCAATGCAGTTTTCACAACAGTACATGTTAAACCGTCTCCAGTTAAAAAAAAAGTTATAGTAAAAAGGGTCATTAAGTAAACCCTCTGTCCCCCTAACTTTATCTCTTCCTAAAATGTTATCTAAGAAATAAGGAAGACAGAAAATGGAATCACACTTGTTTCTGATGCCTTGCAGAAGCTATGATTCTGTAGCCAGTGTTCACTCAGTGTTATGGGATTCTGAGTTTCAACATAAATTTCTTTATGCTTTATGATGTTAATTAAATTTACTCTGCTGTATGGTTCCCTACCCAGATTTAGGGTAGGTTTTGTTTGTTTTTCAAAATGAAAAGTGTGTGTGCTAGGAAGGAAAACATCCAAGTAATAATGAAACATTAATGAAGAGTAATCATCCTGTTTGTCTGAATCTGCTGCGGGGAAAGATTGTTCACTGGCTACCAACAGACTCATTGTTTTGGACACATTTACCTATTCTCACCCTGAATTCTCTAATCCTTTAGACTGTCCAGTCATGACCATTTATTGGCCTATGTCTGTCTTGATCTCCACTCTATTATAAACTACATTTGGACATATATTCTATTGAAGAGATGCCCCTGTATTTCATCCTGCTCTGCAGTGCTGGACTGCTGGCACAGCTGCTTTCAAATGTCTGCATGGCTGCTCTTAGGGGAGTGCTGCCATCTCCTTTTGTGCCTGTAGTAAAGTCCACAGCTACTGCCAACAAACAAGAACTATTCTTTAGAGGAAAGCTGAATGTGTCTTTGAGCCCTGTGGTAGATGATAATGCTCCTCCAGAGCCCAGGTAGGAGTCAGATATCCAGCTGTTGAAATGAATATGAATAATTCCAGGCAAAGAGCTCTATGTATGTTGGAAGGATTAAGGACATAGTGATGTAAATCTGTACAGATGGATGTGTATATACAAACAAACACCTGTAGAAGAGGGGTTGACAAAAAAGACATTTAAATAGTATTTATTCTCTATTTTAGATAAAATTAATGAAACTATTTTATTTTTCTAATAATTTAATTGCTGCAGATATGTAGTTAGCATCAATCACAATAATTTAATTGACTTTAGCACAGTTGTGCCAAAGTACATGCTCTAAGGCTTTAGTTTATACTGCAAACCTACTTTAACTGGTAATGTATATTATCTCAATTATATTTTATCTTGTATCTTTCAATTCATTATTTCTTAACATCTGCATAACAGCTGCTATCAATGGTTCTACTTAATAAATTAGTACTTTTAAAGAAGCCTAAGTTTGTTTAGAATATACTGTTAGTTGTGTTAAAGTATTAGGGTGTAATTCTAAATCTAAGAGCAACTTCCTTTTAGATCATCTGCAGTACTGATTCGCAGATACTTATGGGAAACAAACTGAATAAAATGGGAGTGCTATAGTTCATTGCCAGGTTTCTTTGCTAAAAATGGAAGTCATACAGAATGCATTATTTGTGGATTTCAGCTACTAACCGTTAAATTAGAAATGCAGTAACTTATGAATTAATAACAGATGTAAATGAAGGTCTACCAATGCTTGGAAAACTGGGAATATTGTTAACAGAAAGGAAGTTGATGTTATATACCTGGTATCAAATTGCTCCTTATTTGAGGAAAAGAAAAAGGGTGTGTGCAGTGGATGGAGCACGTTCTCTACAATCATCAGGCTGAAAAGGTTTAAAAGGCAGCTGATCTGATTGAGACCTTTGCATCTGTGAGAGCCTGTTAGAGCCTGTTAACCTGGACAGAGCTCTAGAAGGCTGCAAAAAAAAGACTGAGAAAAAAAAAGAGATTATATGGATGTAAGAGCACAAGAGTTCTGTGATTAAGAAACAGAATCTATCTGGTGAGGGAAAACAGCAAGGGGCTGCTCTAGCAGGGGCTAGATCTCCCTTCCAAGGAGGAGGAAAGCCTAATGCCAAGGCAGTGATGTGTGCCTGGAGGAAAGCAGGGACGAGCAGCCAGCACCTCAGCATACCGCCACGAGAGGGGGCACCTCCCAGGAGCCTCAGAGCAAGCCTGGCTCAGCCCCGGGCCAGCACAGGTAACCCGCTGGGAGCCACAGGGAGCAAGCGGCTGGAAGCACTTTGGACGGGCTGCTGTGTTCTGTGGGGCTGCTAGACACAGGGTTACCCAAACAACGGGATTTATAGCTATTTAAAGTGCGCCTATATTCGTCTATCTTCTCCACCTCACACAACTGACCACATATAACTTTCTGTCTTGCTCAACATCTGGAACAACGGGTTTACTAAATAATTTGAATGTTCCTGTGATCCATTCAGACTGACAGACTGACTGACAATAGCTGAGCAACATGAAGACGCACTATAAGCCTGGATTCATGCTTGTCTTCAAGACTGAATGACTAGCAGATCTCAAATATCCATAGCCTGCCTCGTCCACTCTGTCTGACTAGTCTATTATATGGCTGTTTAGCGAAGCCATGCAAATTGATAATTGGGTTTTTAAAGTCCTAGAAATGAACAAGAAAGAGCACTCTGCTAGGAAAAATATTTCTCTGAAGTAGAAGGAAAAAATCTCTTTGCTTTGAGAACTGTCTTCTGAATATATTCCTATAATAATGATTTTAATAATTAGAATTTGCTGTGGTACTTGCTCTAGCTTTGATTGCAGATAACTGGTTACAACACTAATTTACATACTACATAAAACATTGCTCTGTATTTAAGAGCATCAGTCAAAAATGGATGCTCCAGTAAAACTTTACTGGATGGTGGTGTTTGATAGATTCTTTCCAGATAGCCCAGATGGGGGCTGGTATCTAAGATTGCTGATAGGCCGCATTTAGATACATCCTTGGGTCTTAACTGTCAGTAAGGAAGCTCTTTTGACATCCTCTGAGTTGTGTCTTTTATATCTGAACTGGTTATTCACAGATGTCCAAGCTGAAAGGTTTTAGGTGAGCGTTTTTACCAGTTTATGTTGTGAGTGTAACATGGAGAAAAAGAAGTGAATTTAGAATTCAAAGAGAGAAGCAGGGAAGGATGGAGGATGGTGAATGGGAACAAAAAGAGGGGAAAAAAGTTTCTTAGCTGTTTGAACTATTGATCCTATTTATTAATATCTACATTTATGTCCAGAGGCCCCGCTTAAGATATAAGCATCCTTCTGCTGAACGAAAAAATGGGAAAACTTTCTGCACTTGAAGCTTGCTCCTTAAGAAACATTTAATTTCAGAAAGCGTCTGGCATCAGAGGATTTCCTCAGCTCCATCCACAGAGGCAGAAATGCAGCTGTGTGTGTTCCGTTGTCCATTTGGCACTTGGCAACTATGCAGCCTGCAGCCTGATTTCTCTAAATATTAAATATTTCATTTACTTATTAAACATTAAGGCTTATTAAGCAGGACAGACAGATGGTTCACAATTTTGTGTGGTGGGCACTCATATGGTTCCTGGAGATGTATTGCAGAGCTCAGGATATAAAGACATTTCAGTCCCATTCAGGCACTGTGAGTCAGATCTGCAGCTGGTGGAAATTAGTGCAGTTCCAGAGATACTGATGATTTGCCTGCTGTGTGGAGTTGTCCACTAGAAAAGCCCGCATGGTACATTCTAGCTTTTTTACAGTACAAAAATGTGCTTTGTTCAAAAGCTTGAAGAACTTTTCCTTGCTTTCAACGAGACTGACGAGATAAAGAGCTCCAGAGCTCTTACTGAATTGGTAATCTGAATGTCCTCCTGTCAGCGTGGGTCCTTTTACACTCGCGCAGAAGTCAGTGTCGTTCAGCCAGCAGGGACTCGGAGTCCTGGGCTACCTTGCAAAGGCTGACAAAGCAGAGGAACATCCAATTCCCTCACACCAGCCTTGGCAGCAAAACTAATCCTTTTCACAGTTTCTCATAACACTTCTGCAATTCTTCAGAATAATCATCAGTCTTTTATTTCCACTCTATATAATTAAACCTTCTCTGGATTGAATTCCTTCAATTTGGCACTTTCTATTGACTTTGAGGTATATGTGCCTTCAAGCTTTTACAGTAGTACAATGGGATGATGCACCTCAAAAACATTCATAACATATGTCTATTCTCCCAAAGTGAGGGCTGTATCTTAAGTAAATGCTGACTTAGTTCATCCATCATTCTCTGCTTGAACCTGACAGCCCAGAAATGTGATCCAGAAATATTATATTTTGAGAATACACTATTTAAGCTTTATTTGGTGTTTTGGGGATGATTGTTCCTGCGGTTTTGAGGAAGGCGTTGGCACTTATTCTCTATGTGTTTTTAAAGCAGGAAAAATATTAAAGGTAGAATTATTTCCTTTTTCTAACTTTTAAAAAATTACAATTAAAGTGATGCAAGGTAAACTCACAAAGGCGCCCTATTTAAAACTTTACTAGCTGAATCACTAGGGACTTGAGGCAGACAAAAATCTCTATTAAAATAAATTTAGTGTTTGATTTTAGGCATGAACTTATATCCCATTAGAAAAACACCAAAGCCAAGAAGGACAAAAGTCAGGGGCTTAAATGCTTTCCTGAATGAGATCCTATATTATATTCTTTAAAATTTCCACAATCCTATCAGACTCAATACTGGATAAAATTCACCTCAGTGTAAATTGTTCTGCACAGAATAATGCAAACCAGACAAGGGCCACTTAAGTATCTTCTTAAAATTCAAATGTGGTTTCATTGAACATTTCAGTGGGCTAAATAGGAGTTTTTTATAGATCTGATGCTTCTTTCAGGATTAAAAATCAGTCTGGGCACTACCAGAATGTGACAGGGATGAAAATAATGCTGATACTAACAGTTAAAGTCTCATAAGGTGCTCTGTTAAGACTAGGTACCTTTGTGCTTTGTTTTGTTCTTCTCATCCGTCTTCCTTCTGGTTTTTGCCTTACTTAGCTGGGCTCTATTTACTGTTATTGTTAAGTCCCTCACAATAATATTTTCTGACAGATGAATATACAATAGGTAAAAGTCAGAACATGAAAATAGATGCTCTCAAACATTAAAAAAGCCATCGGTGCTAGATGATTGCAGGTGGCTGTTATCTGTTCTTTATATTGCATTTAGGGCCTCAACCTGCAGTAACCTCAACAACTTTCTAATACGGAACCCTTCTTTTTTAATATGTCCTTTTCCTTGGTGCTTTGAGTTTTGAGGGACATGTTGGAACAGTTATTCCTTTACGAAGCAACATTACATTCCTATTGTAGTGAAGGCAATTAAAACTTAATTGTTACCTAACCATTCACTTAGAAATGTCAATTATTCCAGAGCCCATAGATCTTTGGTGAGTGGAGCTGAGTAACTTAAGTTGCTACGCTACATATTTCTGTAAGAGCATCCATTACCAGAACCTGCTGATTTAAACACAGCCTCAGGCTGGCAGTAATATTTGATTGTGATAGTTCTTTATGTAAAAACAGATTTTATTGGCAAGCAGTTAGTTTATTTATCCACAAACTGTCCTTTTTTTCTTTTAATTACAGTAGAACTAGAAGCCAGTTCTGGGAATGTGACCTAATCAGCCAACCTCAAGGAGACAATGGGGAGGAGTGGGAAGAATAGGAAGATGACAATCACTTGACCTGGATTTCTGCACTGTCAGAAGCAGCTACACTCCTATAACAATTCCCGTTGAGGTGGTCAGGAGAAGTGAGCAGTACTGCATGGTGCTGCATTTTCATCATTGCCTGGTTGAGAGGGGAGGAGAGCTAAAGGACAGATTCATTTGCACGTATAATCAAAATGCTTTGTGCTGAGGTAAAGATGATGGCAGAGGACATGAGCTGCTGCTGCACATAGATATGTTTATTTGGTTAATTGAGTTGTCATGACAACTACTTCATCTAAACTGCTACAGTGTATAGGTTGTCATTTACCCCTGATGACTCTACACAGACCATTATACTTTCCATCAAAATCAGCAAACTCCGTACAGTCTACTTAGAGTAGCGTTAAAGAATGTAGTTTTAATGGCGAAAAAAAGGACTTGTTAATAGTAGGTCACCACAGCTTAATTTTAGTGAGTTCATCTTCAGGCTGAAAGCATTCTTCTGGCTCATCCAGGAGAGCTGGTATTTCATCTTTACCCCATAAAATATGAAACAATGGAGAGTTGTTCAGAACCTACAAAATAAGCCAACAAAGAATTGTAAGAGACTGATGATGCTCAGAGAGCCTCTGAGTATATAATGTAGATGACTGACTGCTCAATGTTAAGTACACTGTAACATGAGGAAAAGATAGAGCAGTTTAAATTTGAGTCAAGAAAAAAATAGTATCATTTTTCACATGAAGTGACTATTGTTTCATTTAGAGGGAGCTAGGATTCATTGTGGTAATGCTTACCACTGAACAAAGTGTAACTGGAATATCCCTGTCCTAGTACAAATTAAAGCAGCTCAGATGATAGGAAGTAACTCAGCAAGGCATGACATCGATCACAGGCATAAATCAATAAGAAGAGGATTGCAAGTTGTGACTCAGGGATTGTTTTAAGCTCTGTCACTGGTTACCAGCGTATGCACGTTGTGTAGGTTGCGATACAGGGGTCATGAACACGCCGGATGGTGCATTACAAGATCTACTGCACAAGCACTTCCTTCTTAGATGGCACAATTCAAAGGAAAGAGCAAGGATAAAGGTGAGTTACTATCAGGATGTATCACTAAGAGTATCCTGTAATTCTGTCAAGGAGCATGTATGGGCAGGATAAGGATATGCTGCTTTAGGCTGGACTAACCCTCTCAGAATAGTTTTTCCTGATGAAGGAATCTGCTGACCTCCATTCTGGCAAGGAAATCCAGCTCCTGGCTGAAGTGCTCGAGCAGAAAAATCAGAGCCTGGCAGGAACCTACTCCTTCTGGGGGCATTCTGCTTCTCGCACAGCGATACTGTATGATGGGGCTAGTATACTGTCACTGTTTTCGACATTGACATGTTTATGTCATGGTTTCCCAGTTAAAGGCCTCTTAATTGCCTCTTATTTCAATGACTAAAATGGCCTCTTCCCTTTTAACTTCACTTGTTCCATTTCTGATATTGCTCACCAGAACACGAGCTGTGATCACTGTAACTGTCCATCAGAATCTTTGCTAAAATTCTTGGCAGTTCCTTCCAAAATTTGACAAGACTTGGCTCTGTATTTTTATTTGAGGAGGGCTTTGGTCACAAAATTCACGGCTGCCTGGTCATCCAGGAATCTTGCTGATAGGTGTTCTGTTCAATTGTTTTTGCATAATTTTTGAAGTCTCCTGCAGAGGCCAGTCTCCATAGCCATGAAGCTGGAGCATCGCTAAAGGAAGTATTTATTGTTCTGTGTCCCTGACAGTTCTCGCCCGCAGTACCTCAGACCACTGAACACTCATCCTGCTACTTAAAAGATTTCTTGCCTGTCTGAAAGGGGTGTTTCGTTTGGATAGGACATGCATTTTCAAAAGTAACTCACAAACCTTTTTTGAACCACTTCACATGGATTTCTCTTTTGATGTGCTTGCTTCCCATGAACTGATACCAGATTCTTTTGCTCAGTTGTATTTCTAGGGCACTGCCTTCTCTCTTCATTCCTTCATGTTCCTACCCACACTTCTCTCTCAAAATACAGCAAGTTCAACACCCCC
>NW_010117554.1:0-11125 GCF_000699245.1 Pterocles gutturalis
TCCTCTCCTCTCCTCTCCTCTCCCTTCCTCTCTATATATTAATTGTCTATATATTAATTATAGACAAAGAAATAGAATTTCAATTAACTCACCAAGGCTAACCTACCCTTGAAAAAGATAAGGGGACAGACCTTATAGGAGGTGCGCACTGTCTGCCACAGAAACATCATCCAAAATTGTGGGATATTTTTAAGATTAGCTTTGTTTTTTTCAAACTAAGTTTACCATTTTGTGATCAAGAACATAATATTTTATTTTTCTAGAATAACTGTACATAATTTTCATCATTACCCTTGCCTGGTAATGAACACTTCAAGGGAGATCTGACAGGAACTGAGTATTTTGTTCCTAACTGACAGGCAGATATATGGAGCTGTGTTCAAGCATAGTCTTCCCAGTGGCTCCTCCACCCAAAATGCCATTTGAAGTCTCAGGATGAAGGCCATGTTTTCTTAGTATATTTCACAGCGAGCGAGTCTGGGGACCAGTAATGCCTCAGGTAATGCCTAATCCCTGTAATGCTAGGCTGCTAGAGAGAAATTCTTCTGACAAACTTAACTGGTACCTCTATTGCAAACTCCAGCTAGCAAACAAATAGCTTTTGTGTACAGGAAATACAAGCATCTCTGTAATGGAAATGGTAAAATGAAGGAAAAAAGTAAAAAGTATAATAAGAAGAGAAGCAGCAGGACAAAAGAATGAAAACTATAACACAGGGCACCAGAAAAATATCTATACTCAAAAATTTGGAAACAAGTAAAATATGATGAAGAAAATAATATTGGGAAGGCAAAGGAACTGAGGGGATCTTGACTTTCTCCAGCTATCCTTGATTGCCTTTTTAGGATAAAGAAAAGAGCTGAGACAGTCTGGGGCTTATTAAAATCCTCATTCAATTTTCCTTTGTTAATTAAGAAAAATCAAGGAAGAGATACACAGACTCTATTCAATTAGAAGTATTTATGCAACTTTGTGTCCTAACAGATTGCATTTCAATGTTGTCCACAAAGTCATGAGTGCTTTAAAGTAGCTCTCTTTTGATCTTTTAGATTCAATTATTCAGACCTTTTTTCTGGAGATACTGACATCACATCACAGGCAGAGTTTGTCTCATGTTTGTCCAACAGAGTTTATAGGACAAGGCTTTAACCCGGCACATTTAAGCAGTTGTGCTCTGCTTTTATACAACAGCCAGACACTCAAGCTGTCATCTTCATTAACATTGATTCTCTTGTGTTCCTGAATCCCAACGTATTTTCAGCAGTACATGCACCTCCCAGTGCTCTCCACACATGAGCAACTTTTCCTTAGATAAACAAGTAGATTAGCGCTTTCAGGACTAGAAAGATCCTAGACAATATCCTCTGTTCCCTTCGGTCCCTTCTTCATATTAAAACATAAGTAGATAACTCTTCTGTGTGTTAATTTCTCCACATTTCATTGCTAACTTGCGTCATATTCTTCAGTGTCATTTATACTTCTGTTGTGATTTTAGGAGGTCCAGTAATTTAGGCTTGGGTAGATACTTGTCTGCTTCTAATCAAACATACTAATTGGCAAGAAACTACATTGACATACTCAGAGTAATTTATTTCTATTTCTGTACAAGTGTAGATCCAAAGCAGTAGGTTCAAACTTTGACTTAAGTATAGCTGAAAGCAGAATTTATCCTATAGGTATATTGATTTTAACATTCAAATTCCTCTGTGATAGCTACAGCACATTTTTTCTGTACGAGGCACCTGTTTCAGGTACCTGTGGGATTATTAATACTGAGTAATCACTTTAGAATTGCAAAAGCCACGGTGCTTTTTTCTGTTTCACTTTTACTATATGAGTACCAGCCATGGGCTAACTAGGGTATTATTAACCTTTTTCCTTTACTGTATAAAATGAAAAGAAGAGGTAACAAAACCTTGCAGCGTCTTCCTGAGCCTGGAAAAAAAACACTATGATGAGCTCTTTCTAGTGTAAATTACCATAACTCTCTCTTTGTTTACTTAAACTTGCTGACATTTGTGCCTCCAGCTTTTTAAAGTTCCAGAGGTGATTCTCAGAGCTGCAGTGTATCTCAGCTTTTACCGGTGCACCTGGGTTAAAGTCAATTAGAGAGGAGATATTCAGCAGCTCTTCAAATCAAACCTATGTATTAGAGCCATTCAAGAGATGTATCCTTTTATCTGAAGGCTGGATTGAAATATAAATATTTCATTTTGGGTCATTTTTTTTTCATTCTGGAAGGTACAGCTCTTCCTTTTTGTTGAAAAGAAAGCCCAGTCACTTGGGGTTCATGCAAAACATTTTGTTCAATCTGAAACAGAATATTTTATTTTGGCATACTTGAAATAAAAGGCAAGAGAACCCACATTTTAGATAAGCAGAATATATCCTGATTAATTTACATTTTTATCTAATAACCTAGTGCTCCAGGGGTTCATGTAAAGGTGTGAAATGCACAGTATCAAGACCTCTCTTGACGTAGGGATCTGACCATTTACAGCACAAAGAGGGTACTAAAGCAGTCTCAAATATTTTGGTAGAGGTACATTTCCCTCAGTCTTTTCTGTCAGACCCATGATATTCTGCACAGACTATTTAAATATTCATGGGGCAAGAAGAAAGCATAAAAATGCTTTTTCAGGTGTTCTTCTGGGCTGGATACATTAATTCAAATCCCTGCTCTGAGTCAGCCAAAAATAGAACTGCGATTTCGCAGAGTTGCAGTACCTCACTTGCGGGGAAGAGCGACTTTGTCTAAATGGATGGTACTGCAAATGTTTATAAGCTGTCTTCACATTTCAGAATGCTCTGTCACTCTTATTTGGGACAATAACAATTAGGTAGATATGTCTCTCAGCTGTGTTTCCCACTGAATGACTGATTTATTGACAATGTAATACCCAGCTATACTGGATATCTGTTATAAACCACATATACTGAAAAGGAGATCAGCCAGTGAAGAAGCTATCTCCACTTACCAGACAACATCAGAACCTGAGAACACTAAAATGTTTTTCTCTCTAGTCAATTAGTACTCTATAAGTTTTTTTTCTTTTTTTCCCCTTATATGGTATTTTAAAGAAATGTCAGGAAGAAGAAGTTCTCATGATCGCATCCAGCACTGATTCAATTTCAAAGGAAGAGATTGTTCCAAAACTATCTGCAGTGAAGGTCTGAAGTAATGTTTGAAGAACACATCTTTAAGTAAACTCCCAAGGCATGTGTTTTTTGGCAGTTTCCACACAATTCAAGGAAATTGTCTGCATTTGGGTTTGTTCTTCACCTAGTGTAGCAAAGATATGTTCCTACAGGGAACCTCATTCTGTAATCTCTGTGACAATGAAAATACGCTAAGGACAGAAGAAAAAGCAACTTTGAAACATCTGTACTAAAACCACCAGAAAGTGAGGAAAGACAACAATACCTGGAAGATATTCTGCTTTACCAGACCTTAGTGGTCTTCATCAGAAGGACTGTTACAGAGCCTTGCAGCATCCTGAAGTCAAGCCTTCCTGGTAACCACAAGGAAGAATGAGTATCTCTTTTGGAGCAATATGAGGAAAATCAAAGGCTCTGACAAGAAACAGTTTAAGTATTTTGTTAAGAATGGCAAAGGACTGTTGCACAGGTCCTGAGGTACCTTAGTTCCTTAGCCATCATCATCTGCTGCGTGAGAAAGGCTACCCAGATGAGGATGTTCATCTCCACTCTGCCAGAGCGCTCTCCCATCACTGCTCTTTCTGACTGGCTACTAGGGAGAGTTTTTATTTTCTTTGAAAAAAACAAAAACAAAACCCCAACCTTTTATTTTCTTTTTCTTCCTTTTCCCCTCTTTTCCTTCCCTCCTTCCTCCCTCATTTCCTCCATCTCTAGCTCTTTCCCCTCCCCCCTGCCTTTTGTAGCTTTCTCCATTAACCATCCATGTGTGCCATCAGCTATGAGCCCTGATAATATATTTCTGTGCAGGTGAATCTGTGCCAAGATCCTTTGTGCAATAGGACCTATGATTAAGATGGTAAAAGTGGCAAAGAGAGAGAATATGGTAGATGAGAGATACTAAAAAATTTTTGAACAGTAATGGAGGAAAAAACTGGAGACACAATATCAGACAATGGAAGAAGAGTAATGAACTTTCAGAAGAGAAGATTCAGAAAGCAGAAACAAAGAAAATAAAGCCTGAAAACATATTCCGGAGGTGAAGGCAGTATTAGAAAGTGTGATAGTGCCAAAACAACAAAAGATACCAAGTGCTAATGCCTGACACTTTCTCTTAACAATGGATTTGATTATTTTCATTACCATCCATGTTCACTGCTCTTTTTTTGACAAATTTATTAAATGAAGCCTGAGGAAAGGGTTTAGTACTTATCTATTTGACCATCTATATAAAAATGCCTATAGGTGATCTCTCTTTCAACCTAAATTTCATTTCTTTTGCCATCCATCTGAATGATTGTAAATAAAGAAATAAAGCAAGGCTGATATCTTGTGTTTTATTTTCTACTCGCAGATTTCAGATTTGAGTCTGAGGCTCAAAGTCTGAAAGAAGGATAACACAGATTTTCTATTTTACTATTCATAAGCAGAAGAAATGGGTATTTCTGAAGCACATGAAGCACATAAAAGTCTTTTCTATTATTATTCATAACCAAAATTCTGGTCTATTTTTATTCTCACTGTAGCTTTTATGGAAAGTTATGCATCTGAGTCAGCACCTCAAAGCAAAACTCATTTCCAATTCATGACATCTCTTTTTCCTCCAATTACTTAGCTTCATTTCCTTCTTGTTTCATTTTTTCCCTTTTGACTCTCACTCACTCAGATGAAATTGCTACACAGTGCAATTCTCCATTTAAGAGAGATATATCATATACTTGAGTAGGCTTTAGTTTAACTAGGCTTTCTTCTTTGTTTTTTTAAACTACCATAGTTACATGGCCTTGACATATAGAGCTAGAGTGTAGGAAGGAGAAGGACTGTATGGGAAGAATGACTGTTTGTGCATTTTATTATGGCTGCTGCAGTCATGTCTTCGAAGTATCATTTTTCACTTTTCCTTTCCATACTGTTGTGTTGGATACCTGTCAGGTTTCTAAATTTCTGTCTTTCACGTTTTTTGCACTCTTTGGCTTTCCTCAAAGCTTGAGTCTATTTACTACTCTAGCTCCTCTACTTCTCTTTCTTTCCCATACCATATATAATTTTTTCTGCTCTACTGTATCATCAGCTGTTATTGCAAAAACTTGAGTTATTTTCAGTAATACTAGGGTGCAAGCAGATGTCAGACATATGATTTCGTGCGCAATTCCTCTTTAAAACTCAAGGTACTCAGGGTTCTTGAACAGTAAGAATTTTCAAGAGAGGATCCTTTAAAGCATCTGACAGAAGTGTTAAGATATTCATTAAAAATTCATCCTAATCTGTAAATATATTTCTGATCACTGCCTTTGCAATGGGTTTCTTGACACACATCCTGCACTTGCCTAGAAACGCACTGACACTTTTAAGGGATCCAGCAAGGTTTTCAGTATATGCCTTGAGAGGTAGTTCTGTGAATCATACACCCACAGCAGTAGAGAGTAAAAAGAACCTCATCCAGGTCTGTGGCGAGGGAGATATTTTTTCATTATTTTCCTGAATAACTGTCTTCGTCTTAACGATGGAAGAGCAAAAAGAGTCTCACTTACATGTATAGGAAATCTCTAACTGAGCTTGCTCATGGTCCTCCATCATATTTGTTGCCTGGCATTGGTGCAGCTCCATGACCTATGACATTGCAGAGCTCCAGCAGCTTAGGAAAAATTGAAATGTATTTTGTTTACTCACAAAGCAAGGACATAAAAAAAAAAAAGAGTATCCTGATGGTTATATATACTATTTCCACAGTAACTGTGGTTGTTTTTTAAGAGATTACTTTGCAGAAAGAGAAATGGCAGGTATAACGGTAAGTCTGCTATTAAAATCGCGTGTTAAATGCGTTAGAGTGCTTATTCAAAAATAGCTCATACTCAGAAAAATATACCCCCTGGAACATTGCCAGTGTCAGTGAGAGTTAAGATGATCTGAACAAATGTGGATTCTTCAATTGAAAGTTTAAAGTTAAACATCAAGTATTTCTGAAGTTTCTTTTGAATTTGAGCAAGTTGGATCATTGCAAGTTACTTCTGTTAGCAGGTTGCTTCTCTCCAGTGATATCCAGATGTCATTTAATATGGTCTGACTGAGTGACATGATGACAACAGTATAAAATGTAGTGTCTCTGAGTCAGCTGCTTTAGTGAAATCAGGTCAGCATTCTCAATTTACCTTAATTGATGACATGACCAAGGATCCTGAAGCACAATTCTTACTGCAAAGCAGATATGCCAGAGAGTGTCCAGCTGCTCAGAGGGGAATGCTTTCCAAATAGAAGATGCCTAAAAGACTGACAGAGGCTGTCATTTGTAACTCAAACAGGATTAACTGGCAGATTTGTAAGACTGTCTTTTGTAGGTCTTTTGATTTGCACACAGGAAGAGCAAGGATCTAACCTCAAAGAATAATATACCCCATAACAAACCCAAAGGTGATAAAAAAATTACCTGAGCCAGCAAGCTGTAAGTAATCATGCAGTAGGTGGCAAGGAGAAGCGAAGTGCAATTTTAGCACTGGTACAATATATTAATGCATGCTTGTTCAGAGTAGTTCCATACTCAATTCTTTATCGAAGAAGACTTACTTTCTTTGTTTTCAGTTGTGATGGAAATGCCTAAAGTGAAAAACACCTGAAACTTTTTCACTGGTTCTGTGGAATAAACACATTCTCTCAGACCACAGTCATACCTTTGTTAATTCTGCAGGACTAAAAGGAGTAAAACTGAAAACACCTTTCTGTTGGTCCGTAGCTCCAAATACCTAGAGGGAGCAGAGCTGAGTTAGGCAATGTTATTTTACATAGACACTTTTCACAGAAGTATATATATATCAAATATAAAATTATGGAGTCACAACAATGTAAAGAGTCAACAATTTAAACCACCAGAACTCTCTGAACAGGGCTTTACCTGGTTAAGAAGTGAGCACATATCCAGAAACAAGCCCAAACTCTGTATGCAAAGGAATGGTGCTTCCAGCAGGAGCAGAAGGTGCACAAAGAGAGGCAAATTGATGCTCTCCCTGCACTCTAGCTGTGGGACTCCCATTAATAGTTAAAGGCAACAGTACACAAGGAACAAAGTGAGAACTCCTTATACAAGAGTTCAAGAAAGCAATTAAATCTGAATTCCCAAAGAACATTTTTGGCATGCTTACAATTAGTTCAGAATCCTCCTTCCCCAGCGCATTTACACTTACAAACAGACACACGGCAGAGGCAGTAACTGCAGCCCTGATTTTGTGAGAGTTCTTCTATCAGGAGTGAGGTATTTATATCTGCCTTGCACACCTGTACACAGTGCTCTGTAAATGATTTGGCAAATATCATATTCCATATGTTTTCTTGTACATATGTTACTATATTTAATACAGAGATCCATTACCCTGAGGATAAAGTGGCTTCTATCATCTGGATATGTTTATTTTTGAAAGCTTTTAGCACTTTCATGGCTGCATGACAAGTTTATACTGTTACAGTATATCCTAAGTGTAAACTGAGATTTAGAATCAAAGTATAGTTTCATTTATTCAGTATTTGCTGCTCATTAATCTCTTTTTTTTTGCCTTGAAAATGCCCACCAACTATTTAACAACCTGCAGACCCACAATGTCATATATAAACTTGTCTTGTGGTTATAATAAATAACATTTCTCAAGATCCCATGGAGTCTCTCAGTATTCTTCAACTGTGTGGTCAAAATAGAGCTGTAAAAGTTTCAGTAGTCTATGACTAACAAAGTATTATTTATACCATTTTGTGAGTCAGCTCACTGATTACTACAGATGTATGTACGTATGTATGTTTATATGTGAATACTTGCACATAAATAAAGGCAAAGACAACATATGTTGGTATGTGCCAAAAACCCCTCTATCCATAAAGGACCACCTATAAAACTTGGAGTATAATTTAAGTGCATGACTTTGATTTGAATTTCTATTTTCCTGAACACTGTTTTCGTAAGTTTGTAACCTCTGTTACTTACAAAGCCTCAGAACAATTTACAAGTCACTGATAATTCGATGTCTTCATGGTATAGGGAATGTGAAGAAGAGATAGTTACAAGAACTGATTTTTGCCAACAGTAAGACAAAAGTATTTCATCCTATTTCAACTAAAAATGTCGACCTTCCTTACTGAGAGATTTTGGTCAAAATCTGTCCTTTTTTTTAAAACTAAAGAGGTGTCTAGTTTCATGATTTGGAGAGACAGGAGACAAGTAGGTATGTTTTTAAAGTAGTATCATGACTGGAAAATCTACATCTACACAAAGTAAAAGTTTATCTTCTATAGCAACCACAGGATCTGCATGCAGTAATGGCAACTGTACTGTAGAAAGGAATGATCTCTTTCTTCCCAGCTCGTGTGGCTTTCTCCACAGATTGTTTAACCACATAGTCTGTAAGATTATGTATAAAAGCTTGGTCCTATGGATACACATAAGGATAACAGGACCTAAAACCAGGACTGAATTGCATTAGCAATTAATGTGATAACATGCATGCTTCATAGCTATCAAGAAGAAGATAACTATGACTCTTTGAATTGGTGTAGGCACAAGAGCAAATACTAGAAGGTTATATTCATGCATAAAATGAAAATGATGCTTTCATTAATTCATTCTCTTTATGCTTACATAAGAAATACACCAGAGAAGAAAAAGGCAGATTACACTTGATTTAAGTACACTACAATTAGAAATGTGTGAGTATAATTTTTTCTATTGGCAAAAACACTGCAAATATATTAAAATGTAGTACATGCATTATACATTTTGCTAGTTTTATGTGATACAAGAAGCAATTTCCCATAAAATAACATAATATGCTTAAACATTAAAAGTACTGTGCTTTTGGTTTTGATTGAAAAAAAAAAAAGAAAGCTGGGGGAGAAAAGCAGTAGCAACTCTTTCTGATTATTTATTAAATTTCAAAAAAACCCCTCAAAACAAAAATTAATATCCAGAAATTCAACCTGTGTTCTGTGAGCTTGAACAGCTTAAAAATAGATATTCCATTTTCTCCAGTGGTTCAATGAGCTTGCCCAGGTTCAGCTGGTAATGAAATATTGCCATGACAAATAAGTTAAAGGGAGTAAAGTTATGAAGAAATTGGCTAATATGAGTGGAAAACCCCCAACAACTTACATGATTACTGGTTTATAGGCCTTTTTTTTTTCAAATATTCCTTTGTCTTCTCATAATTTCTGTTTGTTTTCCTTTAATATGCAACAGCAATGTCTGTTGACAGTACTATTCATCTAAAGAGATGTTTATACCACATGGAAACTGAACTGTGAAATACAACTGGAATATGATACTGGAAACTTCATTCTACAAATTACAAGGAGCTGATCATTTTATATCAGCTTTCCAACACTGAAATTCTGTTTTCTTGGGAAATTCTAACTTTTTATCTGCCCATCATATGTCAAATTACCTAACCTTTTCTACTCCAGCTTTAACTCTTAGTAGCATGTTCTGCGTACGATATAGGAAGATCTTCCCAAGCCAGGCTGCAGTTGTAACTTTTCTGTGAGCCATGAGCAAATGGTACAGATATGAATAATCACTGGAAATCAAAAGCTTTGCCTGCTGTCTCCTTCCCTCTTTCTGCAGACCATCTTTTTCCAGGATCACCAAAGGATGAGGGAGAAGGTAAGAGTCAGAGGCCCTGTTCACCCAGCTGTCCAAGGCACAATGGAAAGGAGAACAGCAGCTCTGTGAAGGCTGCTTTACTTTTGTTGTAAATAGAAGGCAAATGCATCCTTACTCCATTGTACAAAAGGGAAGGCAAGAAGCACTGTCACTCATTTAGAGCAGTATCTGCTAAAATAACTTATGTACATTTATTGCTCTGATTTGCTGTTTGAAGTAGGAGGCAGTTCTAGTGAACAAGGAGTGGAGGAGTGGGGCTGAGGCAGATTATCCTAAACTTCAGCAGCCTTCCAGGAGTTAGGTGTAGGCTACTCGCACTTCACAGACTGTAGAGATTTGCATAAATGCTGTGAGCAATTAATGTTTGAGAAGGGTTCTGTAGTCAAAGGAACATGTTTCCCTGTGTTAAAGAAATACAATACAAGTTCTCACTATGCTGACACCAATGTTTAACTCCATTGTCTTAATCAGAAAATACCAACAGAGTTCACTAGGTCTTTTCTAAGGGCTGAGGAAGGGAAAATATGTTCACAATATATAGCCTTGAAAAACATGAAGCCGACATCAACAGAGTGATCAAGATGATACGGATGCTATTTATAAGAAAAAAGGACATCCATGGATAATTCATAGAATCACAGAAACATGGAATGGTTTGGGTTGGAAAGGACCTTAAAGATTATCAAGTTCCAACCCCCTTGCCATGGGCAGGGATGACATCCACTAGACCAGGTTGCTCAAAGACTCATCCAGCCTGGTCTTGAACACCTCCAGATATGGGGCATCCACAACTTCCCTGGGCAACCTGTTCCAGTGTCTCACCACCCTCACAGTGAAAAGCTTCTTCCTAATGTCTAGTCTAAAACTACCTTCAGCTTGTACCCATTACCCCTTGTCCTGTCACTGCACTCCCTGATAAAGAGTGCCTCCCCATCTCTCCTGTAGCCACCTTCAAGTACTGGAAGGTTGCTATTAAATCTTCTTGGAGCCTTCTCTTCTCCAGGCTGAACAACCCCAACTCTTTCAGCCTGTCCTCATAGGGGAGGTGCTCCAGCCCTCTGATTAATTTTGTGGCTCTCCTCTGGACTCTCTCCAGTAGGTCCAGGTGGGGACCCCACATCTGAACACAGTACTCCAGGTGGGGTCTCATGAGAGCAGAGCAGAGGGGGAGAATCACCTCCTTCGACCTGCTGTTAATGTTTCTTTTGATGCAGCCCAGGACACGGTTCACTTTCTGGGCTGCAAGCGCACACTGACGGCTCATGTTCAGCTTCACATCAACCAATACCGCCAAGTCCATCTCCTCAGAGCCGCTCTCTATCTACTCTCCACCCA
>NW_010117555.1:0-2372 GCF_000699245.1 Pterocles gutturalis
ACTGACCACACAACCTAAATACCAAATCCTCCAAATCAGCACTCCCCTCGTCTCTTTCTCCAAGACCGCCTCCGTCAGATCTGCAGATAGTACCTCTGATATACCCACAGGAAAGCAATCTCTGTGGACACCTGGTAATGACTAAACCTCTCACTTGCTGTGGCCACCCTTTCTGCTTCCAGAAAGCCTTGCTACCCACGAACCCCAAAGAAGCTCCACTTCTCCCTTCACTTCATCAGCCCCCCGTTTCCTTTCCCAAAAACACTCAGTGCCGTCACTGCCTGTAAGATGTGTGACATCACTGGGCAAAACCCCACTGGTGTCACAGAAGCTTGTGTGACCTCTGGTCTCTTCTGCCTTTTCTCTAGCTAAAAACTGGGGGTGGAAGCGTTACAATAACGCCTATGACAGCGTTGGAAAAATGGAGCTATCATTCTTGTTAGTTTTGTAAGAAAAAATAGAGATAGAGCAGATCAGCCTGGGGCATAGCACCACACTGTCAGTGAAAGAGCACTGATTTTCATAGGAAATACCCAGTTACTGAAAAACACTTCCTGAACATTTCCACAATTCATTGGTTAAAATCTACAGAAGGTTTTGTTCAGAACAAAGATACTCATGTCTTTTTTCATAAACAGAGAGAATTGTCTAATCTTGAGAGGATTATTTGCAACACAAGTTTGGAACCGGTTCCATACCAGCTTTAATAAATAATGTTAAAAGATGCTTAGAGGCAGATGGCTGTTCAGGAAGCTGCGTCACACATCAGCTGTAAATATCGATAAAGCTGTGCGGTTGGGTGACTAGAAGGGCAAACCTGCATTCATTCAAACTGTTTAATTGGAGCATTGCAACAGAATTTCTGCATGAAAACTACTTTAATGGCTAAGGGTTAAATCCTTCTAGAGCAGACTGTTGGCAGTGGGAGGTTGGGCTCTCTCACTGAGCTGGTCATTTTCCCCAGACATGTGATTAAGGGCTGAGGTGTCATCTCTGACCCTTTAGCTCAGCTTTTTGAATATCTCAGATAGTTAATTATAAGCTTTTTCTGCATCAGTAGATCTCATAATTTCCCATGCAGTGACCAGTGGTAAACTATGGAAAAGCTGCTTCACAAACCTATTCCTCCTAGACAGAAAATAGGGAAGATGATCAGAGCTGATCAATTGGCAGGGCAGAGAGGTTAATTATTTTTGCCTGTTTGACAGTATCAGCCTTTTCAGGCCTCTAGAAGGAGAGGGTGTAGAAAAGTTAGTGACACAGAAAGTAATTTCCTTGGCAAATTCATTTATTTACAGTCTGTGCATATGCCCTGTTTAATAAAGAAGAGAGGGGGGTAAGGCTCAGGTGCACTAATTCATCTCTGCTGGATATCTGTGAAGCCCTGCTGTACATACAAGTTCCTTTCTTGGGCTGGGGAGTATGCCTGGGTGGGCTCGGAGCCCGGGGAAAGCGCTGCAACTTTTGCTAACATGGTGCTGTCACCCAGCAGAGAAATCCCTGGCAGAAGGTGCAAACCAAGCAGGGCTGGGGCTCTGTTCCTGTCCAGAGCAGCCCAGCCATCTCTGCCTCCACTGCCCACAGCTCGGCGCTTTACAGATACAGCTGTTTGGCTCCCGGGGTGAAGCTATTCATGGCTCACTGCTAGGACATGAGAGAGAGAAGCCATGGACAGTCCCTGTCCATCTGTGCAGACATCCCCCAGTTATCTTCCTGTTCAGCTTCCACAGGCACAACTTCTACTGCCAAGTTCCCTTTTTTGTCTGTAAATCAGCATAGGCTTATGGTGCTAAGAGAGCAGGTAAATTCAGTGGTGCACTTCCTCTACAGAGTTACACAGTGATCGCAGCAGCTCAACGTTCATATTTAATTTGCATTTAATTACCAGCTTTTGTCTTACTGTTTTTGTATGTGCAACCTCTATTTTGCCTTTGCACTCTCATGACAGACTAAAAATCATATATTGGAAGGAAATGTTAAGGCAAAGCTTTACTAACTTGCACTTTGCATAAAGAATAATTTTTACATAAAAGTGAGTTTTCTTCTAGATTCCTTTCATATTCAAATCCCTCTGGAAGATGTATTTCCAATAATTACCCTGTCTGAAAGGTGATGCAGATGCCTGATTTCAGATGGGAGCTGCTGTGTACTCCAATAGATACTTCACTGTACAAATGGTGAAGTTAGGGACACTCCTAAAGGACCAAGTTTAGACCACAGGCACGTTAAGAAAATTCAGGTTTTCTACAATGGTAAGTTTTAGGGCTTAGGTGTACCATTATCATCATATCATGTACTGCAATTCCTGAAATTCTATAATTTCAGGAATTTTAAAAAAAGTGGATTTTAAACACTTCCTATGGAAAAAGAAT
>NW_010117556.1:0-1774 GCF_000699245.1 Pterocles gutturalis
TCCATCTCACTGCCCGATCATCCAGATCAGACTTCCTCAGTTCTCTATATTGAATAGAGCCATTCAGTACAAAACTTTATTAATTACACAAAATAAATTTGAGCAATTTTTTGTCTGCAACATCCGAAGCAACTTAAATCTGTTTATAACATTTTTTAGTTTAAAATAGGTTACTCTGTAACGTCATGAAACATAATAAACAAAAAGATTAACCCACCAGATTGAGCACCTAGTACTCCAAATGAGGTCAACACTAGACTGAGTAGATCTGGAATGTAACTACAATAATGCTAAAGGTCTTACCCAGTAAAGTAGCACCTATTTAATGTCATTGAATACTATCTACTCATAAAGTAGTTTTATTTTTTCTGCAATACTTCTCCATGCAATACCCAAGGACATGACTGTGTTTACAGCAGGCTTTCATCCTACCAGGTTCTGATTCTTAAAAACTACTGCCCCTTCTTGAGTAACTACAGTTCTACCATTTCCACACTTACCATTAATATATAATTTTCACAGCACTGAATGCACAAAGCTGTATTTCTTCACACAACCTCATGGAACTGATAGTAAGGAATAAGTGGGAACTAGCCTTAGCTAAATCGCACTGGAGATGATTAGATGAGCAAGTCTACAGGTGAACTGATTCTTATTAACTTTTCAGTCTCTGGAAATCTTAACATGAGATCTAAATATATGCCAGTAAAGCATTAGGAACATGAAGATTGTCACATAGGCTGCTGACGGTCCATCCAAGTCAAATCCATTTTTCCATTATAAAAGATTTCAGACTCAAGAACTTGGTCCCCTAGGGCATTGATACAACCCAGCAAAGCCTTTACAGTGAGAAATCTAGGTGAAACACTGATTACAGTCATCACCAACTTAATAGCAGTTATGATTTGCAATGAATCAGAGCATCCACCCTCTACAAGACTGCTTATTTTCCTTAATTTTGTGAATACAACTAGCAGAACTTTACACACCGAACTGGTTCTTCTTTAAGAGAAAATGAAGGACCAGTGAAAAGGAAGTACCACAAAAGCTTGTGCATTTAAACAGCCTGTACACAGATACGAAAAATGAATCCATGTTTAAATGTTTTTCGTTGGATACCCAACATATAATGGAGTACTTGTAAGTAAAATTGAAGAATCAGAAAAAGTATCAGAAGGACAAGCATCTTCACATGTCTACAACTCTGAAAGATAAGCACTTCATATGAGACAATCAATGAAAATTCTTATTTTTTCAAGCTTCTGCTGGAAATTCCAGGTAATTTCTACATCATTTGTGCTGAAATACTATTTACCAACTCAGCAGGACAGACACAACAGCACAGTCTGAGTTCTATTTAAGCTAGTCTTGGACCCATCCCTCTCACTTTTCAAACGGGAGCAGACAAAAATCTTCTGAGAAAGTAAAATGTATTTTCAAACCTATTTTGATGTCTTTGAAATTCCCTGGTTTTCATTCAAAATTTCAAGCAGAAAGTATTCCATTATTGTTTAGACTTTCCACAATGAGACAAACCATTTGCTTCTGCTGCTGTGGAACCCGTCACGGTGGTTCCTCACATATTCATAGAATCATAGAATGGTTAGGGTTGGAAGGGACCTTAGATATCATAGATTCCCACCCCCCCCCTGCCACGGGCAGGGACACCTTCCACTAGACCAGGTTGCTCAAAGCCTCATTCAACCTGGCCTTGGACACTTTCAGGGAGGGGGCATCCACAAGTCCCCTGGGCAACCCGTTCCAGTGTCTCACC
>NW_010117557.1:0-14629 GCF_000699245.1 Pterocles gutturalis
GGGGGTCCTGGTGGACGAGAAGCTGGATACGAGCCGGCAGTGCGTGCCTGCAGCCCGCAGAGCCAACTGTGTTTTGGGCGGCATTAAAAAAGGGGTGTCCAGCAGGGAGAGGGAGGTGATTGTGCCCCTCTACTCGGCTCTTATGAGGCCCCATCTGGAGTACTGTGTCCAGGCCTGGGGCCCCCAGCACAGGAAGGATGCGGAGCTCTTGGAGCAGGTGCAGAGGAGGGCCACTAAGATGATCAGAGGGCTGGAGCACCTCTCCTGTGAGGAAAGGTTGAGGGAACTGGTGGTGCATGTAAGAGCTCTGTTATTAGGAGAAATAATCTGTTATAAAGATACACCTTCGCTATGTTTGGCTTTTTATTCTGTAAAGCCATCACATTTTTTCAGGCACCCTGCACAGGCTTAGGGGAAGCTGTGCTACTGCATCTGGTTTTCAATAACTTGATGATAAAAAAAGGAAAAGTTCTGCTTTTACCATTCAACACAGAAACAGACTGTGGCCAAGCAAAAACTGATAGCCCTTTGGTGAAGCAGAGGTATCCTTATGTGGCTCTGAGCAGCCTGGTTTAGTGATTGGTGGCCCTGCATATGGCGGGGGGGTTGAAACTAGATGATCACTATGGTCCTTTTTAACCCAGGCCATTCTGTGATTCTATGAATAGGTCAGTTTTGTTCAGTGACTGATTTTGGATTGCTTGTATCACTTTCTTACACCATTTAAAAACTCTTCAAAGCAATGTACCACTCCATCTGTCAGTTGAGCAGTTAGCATCGTGAAATTAGAATCTCTGCTGGTACCATAATGTACTTTTGCGTACTGGGTATTTCTTGTTGCAGGAACTGTCCTGTTTGAGGTTTCTTGCTCTCAGCTTTTTGTTTGCATCCCAGTTGCATTAAGATTAAAGGAAAGCTAGGAAAACAGAGCATTGTGAAAAGTATTCAGGGGCAACAATGTCAGTCACAGTGATGATTCCTGTTGGCTGAACAATTAGCTAATTTTTAAGGCAGGCAAGAGCTGGTGTTCCCACCATAATTGTTGTACTGAGCAATTTAAAATAGTCACAAGTTTTATTTATTGATCAGCAAGCTAATATGAAAGGAAAAAGTATGGTAGAATACAGTCATTAGCCGGAGAGTAATGGGTCAACAGTTTGTGTCAATTTTAAGATGACAAATTAATATTTCCATTTCTTAGAAGATATGTAGAAATGTATCTCAGAATCTTATTTTGAATCTAGAATGGTTGCAGCTAGTCTTGCTGTTATATTCTCCAGATGGTTTGTATGGTAAGAAGTATTTATAGTCAGCTTTTGTTTAACAGAACCCTGGATCTGCCCTGTAATAGAAAACACTAAAAATTGCAGAAGCTGTATCAGGCCCTTTCGTTAGGCAAAGGCTCGTAGAGAATGAGATTTTGTTGCTTTCTATGCATGTGCAGAAGGACAAAGAGAAGTTACTTCCCTGTGGCTTTTCTAATGAGTCCTAATACAAAAGCTAAGCAAGCAAGAAGTTTCTACACACTGTTGAACTAAGCAAATGATATGGCTAATTATTTTTACCCTGTTCTGCTGATTCCATATTCAGAGTGAAGAAGTTAATACCATATTTATTTGCTACTGTGGCAACAGATGAAAATCCTGATCTTAATGTGAATGGGAACATTGCTCTTCTAGTTTAGGATACCAGAATTTCAACAGCTGTGCCTGTTTTAGGCATACTGTCTGCAGAAGTTAAAACTAAAAGCTAATTCTAAGTTACCATTAGGCTAGTGCTACTGGAACTATTTCCTGGCCATGGCACGGATAATGTTCTTTTCATCATGAAGGTATTCTTCTCTTGTTTTCACTAACCACATACAATCCACTGCTGCTGCATAAACGCTTGATCAGCATTTTCTCAGTGCAGTGCTTTTCCATAGTGTATTTCAAGTGTATGAATTTGCGTTCTGTCTGCAGAATTATTGGAAATGTTAAAAACAGCTCCCAGGGGTTCGGTGAATTAAAGCATTGTTGCAGAATTGCTGAATAACAGTGTAGAGCAGCACATTGGTATCATTTGTTGGAGTTGATGGGGTAGATAAGTTGGACCACAGTAGTCATTGTTCAGAGCTAAATTAAAGGACAGCAAAACATAAAATTCCTTCAAAAGTCCAAAGCATCACATATTTGATTCTGATTTTGTTTCTGAAGACATAAAAAACTATGCACCACACCCAGAAAAGTAGCAATGAGACAGGGTTTGTTTACCAGGGTCAGCTAAATGGTGTAAAAGGGAAACCCATGTATCTTTTGGCTCCTGATTTTTATTTTTGTGCTGATATTAAACATACAGATGGTTTTAAAGTACAGTCTAAACAGTGGCATGTACCATTTTATACAAACAGTGGAGGGAAATATAACTTTTTTTTTTCTGCTAATGATTAATCTCTCCAAAAGAACTTGGAACACATCAAACCTAAAATTGAGAGTTTTTTAGTCTCAGAGTGAGGAGTCTCGAGTCCAGTTTCTGTCTCACAGGTAAAACCATATATATTTGATTATGACAGGTTAGGGCTGAAAATGAAACTCGGACATCCTCATTGACAGGAGAAATAAATGCTGGTCTGCAAAGACACTCTTTATGTATATCAGTGAAGAAAGGTGTTAACATGAGGAAAACACAATATATATATATTGAATATTTTAGTTTTCTTTTGTGTATGCACAACTTCTGGAGGCTTTTGGGGGCAATAATTAAGGAGAATTTGAGAAACCAGAAGGCATGGTGCTGAATATTTGAAAGCAAAAATATGTGGAAACTATAAATAAGGATATTTGAGAAGAATAACAGTGATGCCCTGTTGGACAAAAGGACCTTTTTTGGAGAGGCAGTGTTAAAGAGTATTATGTGGGGAAAAGTAAGACCAGTGGCATGGGTAACTTGCTGAGTGAAAAGATTAGGGCAAATCTGAGACAGGTGCTGAAGGTAGAGGGCAGTTTATGATACTTGAATTTTCCACTTTACTGGAAGTGAAGACCAGGTGATTTAGCAAGAGGCAGGAATTGTATTAAAAAAATGTGATGGTCTGTTCTTTGGTCCCCAGGTGTGCCCTGTGATAAAACTCTGTGCTTGTGATTGATGACCTCTTTTTCTCAAGTCCACAGCATCACAGATGTGCACATGTGCTTTTATGTGTGGATAAGGGCCTTGGGGATTATTGTGATGCTGTTACCATCTCCTTTGCCCTTCCTTTCTCTCTGCTGACAGATGCTAATAACAGGGGGAGAATATGTCAGCTGCTGCTTCTTTCCTCAGTTTCCTCTCTTTCTTCTGTAACAGCAAAGAATAGGATGGGCTCTTTTCATGGAAGCTCCTCAGATACTGGGGGGCTGAAGGGTACTCAGTAGAAGAAGAAGAAAAAGCTGAAAAGTTATTCCAAATAACCTTTGGCTAATATGCAAGAAAAATGTATTGCGAGCTCAGCTAACAGAAGAAACTGTAGTCAGTCAATTGTTAGCATAAAGGCAGTTTGAATAAGTGGCTGTTTCCATAGTATTTCAGTAGTTTTCAAGTATGTATTCTAAAAAGCTTAATTTGGCGTAACTTTAAAGTACCCCCCCATAATGCAGGAGAAGACAAAAGCCTCTTGGAGGCTGGCCGTAAGGTTTGTTGTACAAATTTAGTTTAGAAAGAAAAGTGAATTTGTCTAACATTATTATAATAAACTTTGTGCCTTGTAAGCTATTTCCTACTTGGCGTGTATGGAAAATTCTTGACCAGTGAAAGGTAAGGTCAACATAAACACAGCCCGCTCCCTAAATAATTTAATACTGATATGGTGTTTAATTCTGTACTAAACAATACACAGTGATAGACCTTTTTAGTTTTCATTGAGATTTAGGAATAATTATATTGTCCTTCATTCTTCTAGGTTTTATTAGAAAAGACGCTGAAGACAAATGGAACAGTGACAAAGCTAATAATAGGTCTTTTATGGAATGTGACTTTTTTTTTTTGTTTTGCCAAATTAGAGCATTTTTGCATGCTTGTGCTTTTAGGTTGACTCTTTTGTAGAAGTGGAAAAAAAAAGGATACAAAGATTTGATTTAGATTTTATTCCAGCTGTGTTGATTCAGAGCTGCTTGTTGTTTTCTGTGCGCTCCATGTATAGTTTTTGTTCTATTTTTAATTTTTTTTCTTTAGAATTGAAGTAAACTGCTGCCTCTGCTTTCTTTTAGTCACGAAACATCTCTAGAAATGTACTGTCCAGATTGCATATGTACTTTCTTGGTGGTTGTGTGTGAATGTGTGCATGTACTTAGCTGCAATTCCACTTCTAATGTTGGTCATGAAAATGGACTTGGGGTTCCTGTAAATTGCAAAGCAGAATGCTGGAGTCTCAGGAGCTAGGAATGGGGCACATATGTGCATGTTACTTTAGCCTACAGAGTCTGGCTTGTTTCCTAGCATGCATAATGCTCACATTGCCATGTATGTTTTTACATATTTCATACACAAGTATTTGCTTAAGTAATTTTTAATACAAAGTGCTTTTAAGTGCTTGATGGCAACTCTTATCTTCAAAGGCCCTACAGTGCTTCTGGCACAAAAGGAATGTGTAGCTGTGTATGAATAATTGAATGTCAGCAATTAGAACTGTTATTAAAATAGGAAGCTACTGTGACTGTATTTTCTGCTCATTGTCTCTGTTCTATCTGTTCCTCCTCTAAGTGATATGCTTGGCTGACAACTTAAAGCTAAATATTTCTTGCTTCTCTGTGGTGTTATATTTTGTCTCACACAGTAATGACATTCCACAGATTATAATTACCAAAGGTAGAAATACAGTCTTCTGCAATGTTGTTTTTACTCTTGCCACTAAATCCTCTGGCCTTGCAGAAGTGGTAATGGCAAAATATTTGTATTCCTTGAATGCACTGGGGGAATGCTACACAGGGTGATTGTTCTTTCCCAGCACACACACCCTGTCTTTTCACTCTCAGCTTTTCTACTAAGTCCTGGTGGCGTACAACATTAGGAAGGGGATGCGGTTTCTGCATGGGCTCTGGATTGGAAATTCAGTCTTGGAGCCGAGACTAGCAAGGAACTGGGCACCAGATTGGGTGCAGTGCCTCTGTGCTGGAAAACGTGGAGGGACCATTCTCACAGGGTGGTTTTTGGTCAGTGCTGAGCAGGGACAAGGATTAAAGCAATATTGGCTCTGGGTATTTCTGCTGTTATCCCTCTCTGGGAGATGGAAAAGACAGTACAAGTGCATGAGCTGGGCTGTTTGAGACTTTGTGTTCAGTGGTCCTTCTCTACTCCCCCAGCAACTGCCTGACAGCTTCCCTAAATTTGGATGGATTTTGCCCATTGTGAAAAGGCATAAGCACCAATACATCCACCCCAAAGCCCTGCAGCTGTTTGGAAATCCTTGCAATCGGCAGCTCAATCTCCACTGCAGTATGGTTCTGGATTTCCACCCCTCCTCCTCTAATGAAGGAGGGATTCACCTTTTCAAATATAAATATAGAGCAGTAACCTTCTCCCTCCTCCCACTTCTCTCAATTAGCAGGTGTGCACTATATCTAGGAATATAATTTTAAATTAAATTGTCACCCTATATCCCATCTGTAGGGGTTTACAATTTTAAACCACTTGCCTTTGAGGTGACTTTATATACTATTCCATTAGCATATACATATCAATTCTAGGGCACCTACAGACTACAGAATAAAATCCCTTCTTGAGCAAGATATCTTCAGTGAAAAGAAGTAGCTTGCATTTGATTTGCTGTAGAATGAGAGCTGTGATGTGTCAAAACTTAACATTGAGTGGGGCTGTTGAATGACTTCCAATAATTGTATTAATTAAGATACCAAATATCAGATGGACTTTTTTTATCTTGGTTGTGTTCCATCCATTCCAAAAACTGGAACTGTCTATTCTAAAAGTATTTCAGCAGATGCTAAATGTTGTGTTGACCATTTAAAAATTCAGTAGGCTGTTTGTCTCTGCTTAGTATGTGTATCCTAGTTTGCATGTTGTATATGTAGTACAACTTGTGTTGCATAAGTAGTAAAATACGATTATCTTTTGGAACTTTAGATGGTCAGTTCAGGGTGACAGCAAATGAACCACTTAATAGATAGAACGAAATTGCAAGTTGTATATTTGGGTAGCAAGAAGTCTGGGGATTGTTGACCCCAAAATAGTAACAAGGAGCTGTGTGCTTAGGATTGCACTAATTTGAGCATAATTTTCAGGAATTTATTTTTCAGGTCTTCTTTTCAAAGACACTTTGACCCAAGTGCCACATCTTGGTTCAAAGGGAGTCAATGTACAGTGAAATAGTAGATTGTCATCTCTAAAGAGAGAATATGCCTCCAACAGAGGACTTGCAGGCAGACAGATGTCCAACCATGCAATGTACCCAAGGGCAAACTTGCATAGTGAGGTTAGGGAGGCTATTTAGCTCAGTGACAGCAGAATATTTGCCACAGCTATGCCTTAATAGCTCCCGTATACACTTAGTAAAATGGGTAAAAAGACAATTGGGTGGTAGTGAAAGGGAACATAATGGTGGCTGTGGAAATAAAGCTGAACCATTTTAGGACTGTTAATCTTTTTTTTCCCTCTTTTTTCCCTTTTTCTTTTTTAAAATGTCAATATATAAATCCAAATATTTTTTCAGTTAACTGCTAACTTTTCTTACAATGTGTATCATACAGCTCTGTATAGTTGCCTATACAACGGCAGATGGGTGGAGATCTGGTAAAACTTTGGAATACAGTTCAGCTCTCCTCCTTGCTGTTTTCTACACAACTAGAGTGTGCCGCAGTCACTAAGGTTTTGCCTAAAAATCCTTTCTTATGCTATTTCTTTGCTTATGGCTTAAGGAAAGTAAAATCTTTAACTATACAAATGTGCTTCAGATTAATAGTGTGTGCATAGTAAAGGCTAGTCACTGAGACAGAAGTCTTATATTCTTGATATTTACTTATTTTTAAGTAAACACATCTATTGGACTGACATTTACCTCTGCGCTGTGTGTATACAATCAAAAATGCCAACTCTTCCATGACACAATTGTCCAAAATAGTTTTTTTTTAAAAAAAGAAAAGACTGCAGAGTATATGCTAATGCAATTTTTTTTTATCCTTAATGTCACTCTCTTTCAAAAACATTCCTTAACAATGAAGCACATGCTGTATGTAGGAAAAAAAAGGTCTAAAAATAAATTAAAAAGAAAAAAAAAATTATTTCCTGCCCCACCCCCTAAGTTAGACAAGTGGCATGTTGTCCTGCTGGACTACAGATGCTTAATTCCAAAAGGGAGAAGAAAAAATACAACAAATCTTATATCTATCTGTATCTATCTTTGTCCTACCTATAAATATGTATCTAGCTGTATGTATATATACACAATATGTATTACTGTAAATAACACTTATATCCAAAATGTTTATAAAAATAGAAATACAAAACCCTTCTATTACATGTAAAGAGATATATATATATATATTTTTTTTATTGATGGGGGGTTTATATATAGTTCTATGCATGCTTATGTAAAGGTATCTTTCTAGAATACATGAAAACCCAATCTTCAGGGTGGGGAGAACAAAAAACCTCAAAACCCCTAAAACCAGCCAAACAAAAAACACAAAACAAACCCCAAAACAAAACAGAATATAAGTAGTTGTTCAGTTTTAGAACAAGACTAGTCTGAGGAGAGTGTCATGGAAATAATTCCATGGGTTTTTTTGGTAGTTTCAAAATTAAGTTCCCCATGGATGCTCAGGGGCTGAGATGAATTCTCCGTGGTGTCTTCATCTGAATCCAGCCCCTCTGGGACCTGGAAGAGCTGCCTGTCCAAGCCTGAATGGGGTTACGGGAAGCACTTTGTGGCTGCTGGGGGAACACTGAGCACGTTTGCTTCCCTGGAAAGTTGTTAGGCGCATGAAAACTGTGCTTGAGGGAAAGCTTCCTGACATGGACTTTTTTCTATAAAACATTTTGATTTTTCAGGAATTGTCACATATCATTGGAAATGTGTCCTGGCAGAACATTCTGTGTGGCTTCCATTTGTAGTCTCACTGGTTGGTTTGGCTAAGTGAGATGTGACCAGGTGGGGGGTTTTCCTCAGCTTCAAGCAAAGTGCAAAACCTAGAAAGCCAATAATTTTTCAGACCAAACTGTTGAAACGTTTTCATTTCTCCTCAGTAATATTTGTCCAGTTGTAAGTCACCTTCCAACTGGCAGATTTCAGCTTTCTGCTTTATATTTATCAGAAGGTGACCACAAAATAAATAATGGTTTTTTTTCATTCATTCCTGAGTTTGTTTACTTTGTGCATTAGACAGTGCTCTGTAAATTATAGTTCCACTTTTTCTTTTGAATAGTCAGTCAGGCGTGTTGTGTTTCACTTGTGCTGGAGATCCATCTAAAGGTTACTCAGTCCTAGGAGAGAGAAGTACGTTTTTAAAAAAATAGGAAAATGAAATAGTATAATGGAATAAATTCTTGGGGGGAACTAGGGAGAGCACAGTAAAATGCAGTTTCTTGGCTTTGTTTTGTTAATGTACTTGTTTTCAGATTGGTATTATTCTTGTTTCTGATGTCACTCACAGCTTCATTAAAAAGTAATAATGAAAACAGCATTTATTTTATGCTGTGTCTAAATGTAAGGAAAATTACTCCTCTATTTATTGAGAGAGCAGCTTGTTTGAAAGTGGAAGACTTCAGTTATTAGGGGGTGAGGTTAATTAAATTGGCTATTATAAACACGATGTCCCACTGTCTTAGTGTGGTGCATTTTTTGCGTTCTATTTTAAAAGCTTACTGTTTCATTTTTTCCCTGTTCTTTCTGTTCCTATGCTATTCGGGTATCAAAATGGGAAAGCAATTGAACTGAACTCAGCTTGTCTGTGAATATATTTTGGTTTAGCTAGCAAATGGAAAGCAAATGGCCAGGATGGAGGAGTGTCACCTAGGGATAATGCAAGAAATGTTATTTATAATTGTCGGTGTCCCTTCATGCGGAAGATTTCTCAGGCAGATGTCTGTAGTGGCTCAGTGCAAGGAACCAGTAATGCTGTGTATTCTGCATGGCTAAACCATGTTACACCCCTTGGTCCCAACCTAAAACTTCAAACTTGTACTGCATTGCAGTTAGGTAATGAGATTTGTCTTAGTTTAAGACAATGTCAGATACACTCATGTGTGCCCTAAGTACTTAATTTTTCTGTTTTGTATGCGTAGTTTAAAGCTATGTAAAGAAAATAAAGTAGGTATGGAAGGGGGGGGCTTATTCCAACATAGGAAGATGTTTTGAGGTGTTAGCGGCTACAAAATGGCTTACTCCTGGTGCTACCATACAGCTATCTGTAAGGAATAGCTTGTTTTGGTTTTCCACTGTTCGAGTGAAATATAATTCAGGCTTTAAAGTTGGGGTTTTTTAATGACCTGCAACATATTTTGCTATAAAACTAAAGATTAATCTTGTTTTATTATGTGTTTTCTTTCCATATTAGTAGTAAAAGTTTTGGAAAATGGGAAGGCATGGAAGTTTGCAGTATTATTGAGGTGCAGTTTTCTTGTTTTAGTTTGGGAACTTAGCAAAGGCAATTAATGGAAAAATTGTTTTGTATGTATGAATAGTGGCTGTTCTGCATTATTTAGATACTGCTTCGTACTGTGCAGCTCAAGTAAGTGCTCAAATAATAGAAATACTTGTAAATATATGGAGGAAAAATGCTACTTGTAAATGTTTTCATTTTCCATTTTTTATATAGCTTTATAGGTCTCTGAGACTTGCTCAATATGTATTGGACAAGAAGATCAAGTTTAACATGTTTATTTGTTTGCTTTAGTTATAATTTGAGATTTGTGTAAGATTACTTTGTACTAAGTTGTTTCTCATAGATGCCTCAGGTCTTTTTATCCTTCTTGAGTAAAAAAATTACCTTTCTTTTTGCTAGCAGGCAGATAAGTGATTATATTTGATTCATTAGACGTTTAATGGGTACACTACTACATTTGCTGTCAGTTCAGGGTTTAAAAGAGAAGATTTCAAGGTTTATGAGAGGTTTATGCAGCTGTATGCTTCTGCTTCTTCTATATGCTGATTGTATTGCAGCACAAACACTTTATGAATATTTATTAGGGCATTGTTCTAGTTTGCCCAGGCATATTCCCCCACTTCGTTTATTTGTAGGCTATAGGAAAGTAGTACAAAAAGATCTTTCTCAGTACATCTCTGTTATTAGTGGAGTTATTTCAACTCAAGTTGATGAACATTTAGTTTTCAGCTCTTCTGGGTGTAGGGTTATTCTTCCTTGGTAAATATTCATAGTAGTTAGTTATTTAAAAAAATGAATAAATAATTTAAAAAAGTGAGATTAATTCATATTTTCTTTAACAGCAAAAACTTAAGAATTTTTTTCCCCTCAGAGGTTTTGGAATAGGCCTTTAAATGTATTTTATTCAATTGATGATTTTACAGGAAGAGAGTTTGATGTGTTGTCATGCAATTTTGTTTGTGGGGCTGTTTTCAGTAATGGCAGTGTGAATAACTGCTTTCCCAAATCTTATTTCTCTGTGTTTGCTTTTACTGAATCAGAATCTTAATAAGCTCAATGTGTGAAAAACTGTTGTAAGTCTTATTTTTGTGGCTTCCATGGGCTTTAAGGAGCCTGTGCTTATGCAAATAGGGATATATCTTCTGTTAGTCAGTGAAGAGCATTTGGGAGAAGGAGGAATATGTAGCAATTTTTATCTGTTCTTTTAACTGTGAGATAAAGGAAGCAGAATAGCTTTTAAAAGGTACATGTTAAGAGCTTTATCAAAAGACTACTGCAGAGTATGTTTTGTAGATTTCTTTTGTTTTCTCTTGTAGGTGTGATTCAATTCCTGTCCCACTTTGTCCTTTATTGAAGGTTTGACTTCCCTGCCCTTTTCCATAGGACAGGCTATTCATTTGTTTTCTTCAGAATTCCATTGGTGATGAGAACATATCTCAGGGGCAGAGTTTGTTCATCTGAGGTCCCTGGGACTTGAGCATATGAAGTCTATCTTCCCCCACCTTTACTCCACTGGGAGCATGTGTTTTGCTTTTATTTTTTAATGTAAAGTGCTGTATGTGGTGGATTGTGTTTTTTCGCCTATCCCTCTTAGTTAACTGGAGTGAAGAGATAGGTGATTTTTACAATTTAAATTCTACCTTACATTTTAAAAAGAAGCCTAGTTTAAGATGGAAGTTTAATGATAATCTGGTAACATAGTTTATATCCATAAGTAATATAAAATAAATGTATGTTTATTGCTGAAACTATAAATGCAGTCAGCTTTCTCTGTAATGGCAATAACTGCTAAAGAACTGGCACAATCTTTTCCGACAAGCTCGTGCAACTTCTGACAATAGCGTTTTGCAGAGGCAGAAAGTGTTTTCTGTGGTTTGGGTCGTTCAGCTATTCCACGTCAGTGATTAGCTCAGTTTGGTCACTGCTGAGGAAGTTGAGACCTGAAAAAATATCTTGCTTTGCCTTTTGCATTCCTATGTACAAAAGCAAGGTATTAGGAGGGACCACTATACATCTGAAGTTTTGGAGAACATAGTAAACAAAACCATCTTGTTCTGTTCCTTCACTTAAAATAGTACCTTTTCTTTTTATATAATCAGATAAATATCTAAAGTATAGACTAGAATCATTGCTGCAAATTCAGATCTGCTTAAATGGGTCCTTTCTGCTATCTTCCCCAAAACAGAGAGTAAAAATGGAAACTTACTTGCTCATTCTAGTCTGAATTTAGGTTGAGAAAAGGTGCTCTTTTTGCACACTTTTTAAGGTTAGCCTTTCCCGGGTTCTGCTTGTACAGTCTTAAAAATGGGATGTATTTGTGTCTGCTTATGAGGAGGAAGCTTTTTTGCAAGGGCCAGGCAAATTTGCTTTTGGTTAATCAAACTGTCCTTGGTGTCAGGACAGCAGCTATGCAATAGGACCAGTAGAAGGCATGTTAGAAATACTGTCCTTGAGAATCTCAGTACTGTGAAAAGGAAGTTTGCTTCAGCTGTTTTGTGCATGTTTAATGGCAGGAATACTTGAGGTAATACTGTGTAACCAGCCAGGTAGTATGAGAACGCTGTACTGTTCTTGTATTTATTTCCAATGTAGTTTCAAGTTCATGGGTTCTCACACTGGGCTGTGTTCTTTCTAAAGTAGGTAACTTCTTACACCTTAACTGCCTAACAGAATTTTTAGGCTCATATCACGTAGCTTAATGTAATGCAAAATTACTGCCTTCTAGGTTTAAAATAATATAGTATTTGCATAGTAAGGAATATGTTCTTTAATATCTTCAATTTTTTTCCTTAAAAACAAAAATCTGCCCACATCTTCAGATGCCAGCAGCTTCAATAGAATTTAGAGTTTTCATCAGACATGTGTGTGTTCCTTCCCTTTTTCATACTTATCAGGGAAGATATTTATTCTCACTGTGCTCTCATATAATTACTTTTTCCTGGTATTTGCTGGATAAGAACAGCTGCCAGTGTTCTGATCACTTATAATCATGAAATGTTCCATGAGTTGATTTCTGTAGTTAACTTAAGTGGTGATTTTTGAAGTAGTTGTAAGGCCTTACAGTGTTTGTTTTTTTGTTTTCATTTGGCTTCAGAAGTTGTGTTTTCATCTCTAGTACTTTTGGTTTAATTGAAGAATATCGCATCAAGCCAGTTGTGGACAGACGTAAGTGCTTAAGAAAGCCCTATTCCTGCACTCTCCTAAGCCTTCTGTATTTCTCTGCCCACATTTTCATACCAAGCCTTTAAAAAAGAGCTATGACTGATGCTAAACATTTGGTAATGAGTAGCATTCTCAAGTACTCATTGCTGCCCTGATTAAATTTTGTAGCCTATTGGCCTCCCAGTATAATGCAGTGTTTGTAATGACTTCATAGTTTATTACACTGGGTGAATGAGGTGAATTTTTGATAGAATAAGTTGATCAACATGCATAAAGAAAAACTTTTCACAACACTTTTTTTGATGTAGAGGAAGTTCAGAAGTTATTCCATTGCATAAAGTAAACTTACAGTGCAGTGGTTGTTTCCAGATGTTTTAAAAATTCCTTTCAGTTAAAATAGTGTAGTCTAAACTGAGATCACAACTTTAAAAATACTATTTTAAAACCTAAAGCAACCCTAGAGAGACAGGAGCCGTGAGAGAAAATGTTTTCAGGAGAAGGCATAAAATTAGAGGTTAGATGGAGGATAAGTTAAGCAGAATAAGTTGCCATACAGAAGAAAGGGCAAATAAATTACAATCTTTACATGCACAGAGAAGGGTAGATATAATGAGATACGTTGTCTTGCTCTACAGGTAGGCTCTATCTTGCCTAGCTTTTTGTGCCTACAGCTAGGTGTCTATTTAAACTATTGTTTTGGCTCCTCTGGGGGAATGATTCATCTTTCTTGTTTTAGACAAATACCCTAGGGTGGTATGACCTGTCCTCTGGAGGTGTCTTAACATATTGCATTGATTAGAGAGAGCTAGACAGATAACTTAGATTAGGCACACTGCTCTAGGTTCCTGAAGTAGGAGAGAGATATTTCGTCTGTGTTAGTCATGTTCCAGCCTCTCATTTTCTCTGTAAAGGTAACTGTGCAGTTAAGGTGATTTGTAGTCCTTCATTTTTACAGTTACGTGTACTATTGTCCAAAGGTTACTTAGGACAATTTTTTTCTTGTGTTACTGTTTTTGTTAAAGTAGTTGCTTCTGCAATTGTCAAGTGCTAAAAAATTACTCATTTTGAAGTGATGCAGTATATAATGTTACTGAATTTTGTTCAGCGTTTATTATCATGGAAATTAACACTTTGTGGTTTGTATAGTTAACAAAGGGCAATAGTAGGCTTTTGTTTTAGTTTTAGAATAGCTGAAAAAGGCTGTATTTGTTTTTCTCCAAACAAGCAGATAAAACCTTAGCTGAAAACAGAACTGAAAAGGTACATAATAACAGAGGTATGTCCCTAACTACAGTATCTGTAGAAATGTCTATTTGGTCTTTACCTTCACACCTCAGAATATCATCTGAAACTATTCACTTGCCTATGGCCTGCATAAATATTTTAACAATAAAGGGGGGGAGAGATCTTTGTCATGTTCTTCATAATGGATTAAGAATTTTGTCTCACTTTTTTGATGAGAAAGGTCATGATTACTCACTGTTGAACAGAAAGTCATTCTAAAGGTTACAGAACAGCAACCAGCTTTCAGCAATAACAAAATAGTCTCTTTGGCCTTTATATGGATTGTGATTGTGCATTGCTTATTGACCTTTCCAGATTAAACTTTTTTTAACGCCTCAAAAATTAATACCTTTTTATTATAGAAAACTTTTGTAAATGGAAGACAGCACAAGTGTTATGTCTCTCACATTTCTCTGTTGCTGAAGGAAACCTTCTTTTCTCTCCACCCTGCTAGTCTCCAGGCAGCTGTCAGTTTATTGTGGTGGGTCTTCTGAAGTCTTCCTCTCAGCCTCAGGCAGATGTAGGAACTGGGCAGAGGCCTCAGTTCTGCTCCACTCTTTGAGTGCTAGACTGTCTTGAAACTACATCACAGAATCACAGCATCACAGAATGTT
>NW_010117558.1:0-17409 GCF_000699245.1 Pterocles gutturalis
CCTGGCGTGTGCCCGGCCCTGTGCCCCCGCCCGCAGGCGGTGCCGCGTCTCCCCCCGCCGCCCCCCGCGTTATCGTTATGTCCGTTGTGCGGAGAGAAATGGAGTTTTTGTCTGTTCCCCCCACCCTCAAATTTATGATGGTGGAACAGCAAACTGCACACGGCTGTAAAAGTTACGGCTCTTCTCAACTCGGAACTGAAGTTACAGGGAACTGTTAGTGTTTTGGTTTTTTTTCTTTCCCCCAAAGTGTGCATTGTTGTCAGGTAAAGAGAGTGGTTAAGTGTCAGCATGACTACGTAGATCGCACCGAAGTCTGTTTTCCGTGGTATCTGCTGTTTATGTCTGATATTCAGACTTCCCAAACTTTATCTTAATGCTATTCTTTTTAAGATGTCTTTTGATGAATATTTTAATATGTAAGCAAATTAGAAGAACTGAAACTATAAGTATTTTCTTTTGTACTGGTACCGCTTTAAGTATTCTGCATGCCTTCTGTAAAAAAAATTGGTATGGGATCTGTGACACGGAGTTGTTCCACTTGCGCTCTTTTCTGTTCTCCTTTAGATTTCTTCAATGTTACTTGGTTTTAACCACAGCCCCTCAGACCCAGACAATAAAAGTTGTACCGGAATTTAATTCCCTTAGTAGTATACTAGTTACGTGTTCGGGGTGGGGCAGTCTCTTCTGTGTAAGTTAGTATTGTTGTGCAAATAAAGGCACGCTTTCTCTTTGGGAACCTAATTGCCCTGTTACTCTTTTTGCGTTTGTTTCTTTTGTCCTTTTGTTATTCTAAGGAAAAAAGTGGTGTGCCAGAACTATAGGACTGGAGGCAGATTTTTATGCCCGTATATATCAGTAGTAGAAAGCAAAAAGACTGTATAGATAATGAACATTGAAAAAGAAATCTAAAGTTAAGTGTGTCATACAGCATTTGTGAATTTGACAGAGGTGAAGGTAAAGCTTCATTAAATACTGTATTTCTCTCATGAGTTATGTCTCAGCTTTGGGACTGGTATTTCTGTGGTGTTTCATAGAACATGCTCCAGAAGAGTGTGTTCAAAGCAGTCTTAGAGCTTTTCTTTTGTTCATTTCTGAAGTGGTCTGTGAGCGTTTCTTGTCAAGTTTGAAAAATGCTTTCACCAGCACCTGAGGCTTGAAAATTGACAAGAGAAGTGCTCCAGCTAGCATTCTTATATTAAATTTATTCTTGTCAAAGGTCTACATGAAATTAATATCTGCAGATACATTTCTCAGTTTTTGTTGGACTTTTGAAGTTAAGGTCAGAATGTGCACAGTAGCAACTTTAAAAAATGTCTGCACTTTTACTTCAAATTTTCATGGTCCCAATTAGTAATATTGCTGTGAACTACTGATCCTTTTCAGAAGGAAACTTTTCGTTCTTATGACCAAGAACATTTTTGCAAATTACTCATTAAGATGCCTATTATATTTTTTGTGTTGTCTGCTGCAATTGAAGTTCTGTATGTATAAAGAGTTGTTTCCTGGACCTCCACCTCTTTTGAACTCTATCCATTAATTTTTTTATTTGGTTGATCCTTTAGTGGAGTAGTAAACACAATGTTATCACATAAAGATCACTTGTCATGAAAATGGCAGCAGAGGAAGGCATAGGCCTTGTTTGCAAGGTAAAATAAGGAAGGATGAATAAGGAAAAGGCATAAGGCTTACTTAAACACAGCTTTGGTACTTTGCAGACATAGCAGAATAAGAAGACTACTGCTGAAAATCGTTGTATTTGTTTCTGGTGTATGTAAAGTCATCACTTCCTAGGTGTAAACATTTCCCTCTTTGTCTCCACTTACTAGAGAGTATTTCCTGTGTATCACTGCAGGGTTTGAGCACTGGCATGGATCACTTACAGCTGGGACTTTTGGGAAAAATGTTAAAAATAAGTGTGTTTTTACAGAAACTATATGTTTTTCGTATCTTTGCTGATGTTTTACCATAAATAACTTGTATTTAAAACAAGCTTCTCTCTTCTTTCCTCCTTCCCAATTTAAGTAAAGACAAGGCCTGCCAGTAGCATGGCAAATACCTTTCCTTCTGCCTACCTCTCATTATGGCTTTAGTTTTTCAGACTCTAATGTGAAGATGATGTTCAGTAGCAGTGGTTAATACCTCCAGTAAGGTCCATGGTATGGAAACGTAATATGTAACCAGTCAGTGCTGTCATGGGTCACTTTTCTGTGCCTGAAATGTGCAGTGGAATCTACATATGTAGCAAACATGGACTTGGTCTTGCACATTGTCAGCCGTGACTATGGCTGTGACATTATAAGGCAATTAAAATTCTGACTGCTGCTATCTACCATCCTCTTTCCGGAAGGCTATTGCCTTCTACAGCAAAGCCATCAGAAAGGATTAGATGTCTGTGCTGTAGACTCTTTCAAAAGTCTGGCGGCATAGCTTAACCCAACTTGTGTGAACTCTGACTTGTGATGATGCCTTTTGACTGTCTGTAGTACATTCAACCCCCAGCTGTTAGACAGTTATTTCTTGGACCTGATCTTAGCTTTTCATAAGAAGGTAGGCTGTAAGTTAGAGTAATTGAGAAGTTGCTTTGTGAAAAACTGAGACAGCTACACAGTAGAAATAAGATTTTCTATCAGAGTACTTGTAAGCGGTTGAAGGTGGAAGGTAGTACCACTATCATCCTGAAGTAAGCTGTCCCTGAATGTGAAAAGGAATGTTATACTACCTGACTCCTCAATGAAGTTTCTGGTGTAGGCACAACACCCATTCTTCTGGCTCTGCTGGGGTGCGTGCAGACAGTCTTTGGTAAGAGAGCTAGACAACCAGCTAAAGCAGTGTTCAGAGGTTTTATCTCTGGCCCAAGTGTCTGGATAAGCAATTAAGGTGCAGCTTTTCTGATTCTGTGGTTTGTAGTTTAACTGCAAATTCACTTCCAGAAGGTTTTGATGTTAACAGTGAAGTTACACCGAGTATGGAAGGGCAGAGTCCTTGAGCTGTTAATGTGTTTGGCTTCTCTTACGTGAACTGAATAACTCTGGTTTATATTAGTTGAAGATTTGACTCCTGTCCTTACTGATGTTGTGTTGTTTCATGTAAACCTGTTTATTGATTGAATCATTGTTTGATGAAACAACAATAATTAAATCTTGGCAAATGTTAATGCAGAGTGTGCTGTGGGGGTTGTATGATACAAAACAATAATTTGCTTCTAAGTATTGTAAGTTATTTGTTTTAATTGTGATAAGCTGCTTTCATTATTAATCAGTTCCTAAACTTTGAACATCTTCATTTGGTTATGATTAGCAGATTAAACAATTACTTCGAATCACTGGCACTGTAATTTTGTAGTTTCAGTGGTAGTGTAATAAAGGCCTGTAGTGTATCACATTTTCACTGTATATTTTTTCAAAGCCACCTGTGAATCATGGCTTCAGTTGAAGATGTGTGGGGAGAAGTAGACTGTAATTATTTTTCTGTGAAGGCAAAGTTACAGTCTGCTTTGCAGTGTGTATGTGGCTGTTACATGGGTCCACGTCTTTTCATGAGATCTAAGTGGTGCAGTTTTCTTACTTTCCACTGCCTATCCAAGGCAGAGGATCCGGCCAAAGCATCCTGGCTGAAGTTCAATTTAGGTTGACTCGGTCATGGAAAGGCAGAAGTTATATTGAATGGTGAAGCGAAACAGCTAGAAGAATAGAGTATATAAGAATATAGAATAGATAAGAATAAATACTTACTGCTCCATCTGTTCTTAGACTTGGTGTATGCACTGTGTCAGAACAGTCTATAATCTCTGGATCTTTTTAGGTGTCCAGCTGGTTTTGAATTCCAAAGTAATGCAGATGGTTGTTATCTGCTGTGTTTTAGTTTTGGATCTACTAATATTGCATACTTTCTTCATGTGAAGGAAATCCATGCCTTTTAACCTTTGGGTTTGTAGCAGATTCATACCAAAATATGTGCAGTATGCTTGGATGCTGTGTGCCCTGAAACATGGAGGTGGTGGAGACCCTATTGTACAATGAATTAGCTACATCTGCAAAACCTTCTAGGTGCATATATAAAGTGATAGTACAGAAACATTTATGCTTAGGGAATAGTCCTAAACAGTTTGATCTAGAAATACTTGAACAGAGATCCCAAGTCTCTCTCTTCACCTTCAGCTCTTGGTTGTGTGGCTCTTCTTGTATTTGCACCTTGCTAAATTTACCTTGACAATGACGGATTTTTTCATCTCTGTCTCAACTCTGGTTCTCTGAGGCCACAGGAAGACCTGCATGATTCATTACAGCTAATTCAATCCCCACTAGTTCCATTTGGGGCTGTTCACGAAAGAGTTTTGGTGATGTTGATCTAAATAGACCTAAGAAGTGATAAGGGATTACAGTTCAAAAAGAGGTATGTCTTACTTCAAGTCATGTGGATAACACTACTCCCATGAGGGTTTTGAGGAAATTTTAAGATTGGACACTAGAGAAACAAACAGTATGTAATGCATTTGAGAATCAGGGCCAGCAGCCTTATCATTTGGGACAATGAGATGGAAACTTGTTTTTCTCATTTTATTAAAGTTGTTATAATCTGTTAGAAGCATTTACTGTTTCTTTTCCCTCCTTCCCCCTTGCTTTGTAATTCTAACAGGCACTACTCATTAAAAAGTAGTCCAAACAAATGGATCAACACTGGGTTTGGCAGGGACTTGTCTTTGTTTTGCATGTTTCATTATAGGCACCAGAATCTACCCAAACTAGTACCAATGTTATCTGGATGGAGCCTGGCCACTGTTGCATCTGTTGTCTCTGTATATTCTTGCTTTGACTTTAGTGAGACTTTTATAAGGGCCTAGAGGAACTGGGTATCTAGCTCTTACTGAATTTTAATGAGAGCAGGGTGCCTAGTTTCTGTGGGATTCTAATACAATCTCAGTTGTAATAAATATAAATTAAGCTATTTTTGACATATGTTAAATCATAAGCTTTTGAGCAGTTCTGTTCTGTGAACAGATCCTTAGTTGGGAGGGCCGTGTATAATGCTGTCTGGTTTATGGCAGTGGCTGGGTTTTTTTTTTAATTTTGTGGACTACTATTTCCAGAGAAAATTACTTTGTCTCTTTATGTCCATGGATATCTTTGGACAGGATTTATTACTTACATCCAGGTAGTGTTTTCCAATACAATATTTTGTGTTCCCCTGATACAGGTCTTGTAAATGGCTTTCTTTCTTTTTTTTTTTTTTTTTTTATAGAAGTATATTGTTTGACAGACAAAAATCTCTGAACACAAATCTGCCTTTTTTTTTTCACAACTATGTAAGATTGGCTGAGTTTATCTGGTCTTAAAGAAAGATAAAGAAGTGACTGGATCTGGTGTAAGGGGTGCAACATCCCCCTCTGGAAGGTATTGTTTTTCACAGGTTGAGCACTTGCTAGCCCATTAAAAGCATTTTAAATTTTCCAAACAGGAAATGGATGTATTTAATGTGTATGTAAATGACAGTGTAACTAGTGGAGCTAAGACTGGAGCCAGTTAATTTCTGTGAGAGCTGCAAGTCGAATTAGAAATACAGGTGAATAAAGGGGGCAGATTTTGATGCCCATTTTAATGTATAGGTGTAGGTAGAAGTCTTTTGTGAAATAGGGTATTTTGGGATACTGTATACTGATAGTTGTTTTGTAATTGGCTGTGTTGTGTTTCTATATAGTTTTTTCTGGGTAGTGGTGGTGGTGCTAGGTTCTGCCTTGGTAAATGGACTGGATTTGCTTTATAATGTGCAGAGGTAGCTGTGAGAGTGTCAGTCTTACATTTTGCAACGTAATGATTGACTCATACACATTCTGTTGTATGGAAATGTCTGTTGTCCTTCATACAGCCGAACTGTAGGGCGCTTACAGGCAGCTATGACACAGTGTATGCAGTTGTGAACATTTGATAACTTGATTCCTTTTCTAGTAATGTCATAGGGGTGTAAGGGACTCATTAGTGACTACAGAGTTTTGTTTTGAGCAGAGGAACTTCATAGGCAGCTCTGTGTTTTACCTTGCAAGGAAACTGGATCCCAAGATAGCTTATTTTGGGTGAGAGTATTTTAAATGAGTTAAGCATTGTTCTAATTTGTTGTCTTGAATCAGAAGAGAGTAGTAGCTATTAAAACATAACAAAAAGGAATTTATAAGCAAAATCTATTAAGCCGGTTTTGATTCTGACAGACTGACTAGGTAATTGGGGGTAAATAGTTGAAAATGGTCATGATTTAGTAGCATTTTATCTTCTGTGTGGCTTCTGATAAGTAAAGACTCATGCTTGCAAAAGAAGAAGGATTATCAGTTCTCTAAGCTTTGAATTTCCTGATTGTTAGCATTAAGCACCTATCCACTTTTTAAAAGACATGTCTTGCAGATAGGTCTCCTGTCTCCTTTGCTGGGAACCCTGAGAGGGTACTTGGTTTTTCCTAATTTCTTAATTTGATTTCTTAATTTGACTGTAAGCCAGAGTGTTTCCAGTGTTAAGAGTTTGGCTTTATATAAGCAGTGTCATAACAGGGTTACACCACTTACTCATGTTAGAAAGTAATTACTGCTAACTATGGATTGTGGCAAACCCATATGTGGAAGGTGGAACACTCTTCTGTGATAAGTTTTGTAAGGAGAGAGAGGCTGGGACAGGGAGTTGTTTTAGGCTGTCTAATGTGCCATTACATTGTAAGTACCTTGTAATGTACTGAATTTGAATGCTTTTTAATAAGACTCATTTTTCATTGTATTGACTTTATTATTAAAGGACAAGTAATCATGGGCAGGTAACCTTACTTTAAAACTACATGCAGAGTAAATACAGGGAAGAGACTAAGTGCATGTGATGGTCAGCTACCGCTGAGAGTGGTGATCCTACTTGCTTCCTTGTGCTGGCACTGGGATTTGTCTATCCTTTCAGAAAGTCAGTTTAATTAGAAAAAATTACTTTTCTGCTGGCTTAACTATGCAAATAATGAGATCACTATGTGATCAAACAATGTGAAAATGGTGCTTTTGGGAGTGGGGAATATGAAGAAACATGACTGATCTCATTGGCAGCAGCTGACCATCAGTTTTGTAAAAAAGTGGCAGCTGCATCACTGCGATACAATACTCCGGCATTACTAAACAAAAAGTTCCCAATATTAGACATTGATAAAAATTCTCAGGAAACTGAAGAAAAGTGATGAAAATTCTCAGACAACTGAAGCATATTTCAAGCCTGTACCCTACATCAATTTGTTATACTAAGAACACGCGAATAAAAGTATAGCAATAGTTGCTTTTCCAGCCTGTAAAAGACTGTCATTTGTTCTTGGGGCACTTACTGTTTTATAGCCCACTTGAGCTGCACTCTCCTGGTTTGTGACATCAGTGGAACCCCTCAAGTGAATTATAACTTTTCACTCCAAAGTAGTTGTCTTTTGTGTGGTCTATTTCATTTGATACTGTGGTTGCATACAGAGATAACCAGAGAGATCCTACATTTATATCTAACTTTAAAAAAAAAGTCAGGAAATAGTCTTACTAATCGTTTTAATACTTGTTTTGCTGCATTACAACGAATTACTTATTTACAAGTTTCAGTGCAGTCATACCTGCTTAGGGGAGTGATTTTTGGACATGCATATGTTACAGAGGTGGCTGGCTATCTTCCCTGCCTTCAGTAGTACTGTGCTTGACCCCATGTGATACATCTGATGATAGCAAGTCAGATGAATTACCATTCCTTCTGGTAGGTGCTTCTCATGGCACACCAGCTGCTTTGTTCTCTGAGTAACATAAACATCCAGAAGCTGACTAACTATCAGGATCTTTATCTTTCCAGTGGGCTTTTAGAAGGATGGTCAAACTAATGTGCAACCTTAAGGATCATTTAAACATTGCTGATGAAAGCTTGCATGTGTATGTGCATCTATGTGTAATGATTGGCAGTAGATTTTATTACATTTTTTTCAATGCCCCTAATGTCACATAGAAATTCAGTTTTTGTTTTTGTTTTGTTTTGTTTTTGTTATCAGAACTATTCTGCTAATTGAAAAGGAGACAGAAAATAGATGTCCACGCCTACAGACCCTGGCACCATGCCTCATCCTGGTCCTTCCCCTGGACCAGGACCTTCACCTGGACCGATTCTAGGACCTAGCCCAGGACCAGGGCCATCTCCTGGCTCAGTTCACAGCATGATGGGGCCAAGTCCTGGTCCACCCAGTGTCCCGCATCCAATGCCAACAATGGGGCCCACTGATTATCCACAGGAAGGCATGCACCAAATGCATAAGGTAATAGTTTATTACAAGTGAATCTTTTATTCTTAGAGTTCTCTCCAGTGATTTAAAAAACTACTTACACTACATTTAGACTTGCATAACTGCTGTTACACGTCATGTCATGTATCGCCTGCAAAACTGCAGCTACACTCCTGCTTCGGACTTTACTAATAAAGATGATGCATATATCAGATTAAACACAGTTTCCTTCTTCTTAGTAGAGTGCTTTGAACTATAGAGTTAGTATTTTGCAAATCTGCATTTGTAAACTGTACTCTTCAGTAAGGTAGACATTACTAGGGAAAAAAAATGGAACCATAGTGTTAAAACCTTAACCACTTTTTTGTGGTTTTTTTTGTTTGTTTTGTTTTTGTTTGTTTTTTTTTTTTTTCTTGTCTGTTTGGGTGTATCTTGTGTTTTTCTGGGGTGGTTTTTAGTTTCACATGAATTTTTTTTTTTAATTAATATTTTTAGCTCTTAAAGGGCTTGTGCTTTCAGATTTATTTACTCTGGTATGTTCCTGAAAAACCTGGTTTCCACATTATTTTATAAAGGCTCCATCTTACTAAGGAATTTAAAACTATGTAGTGCAGAACATGTGAATAATTGCACTTCAGTGGTTGTTGTCATACACTTAAAATTACATGTGGGCTTAGACTGTCATTGATGTCTTTTACTTTGAGAAAATCTTTGCTTGTGTGGAATTTCCTTTGTGAGAATAGGCTCTTTATGTATTGTCATTTTTATTTGGTTGTGTACCAGAGCTTAGGATAATTTCAGTTTCACCGGTGTTCTACTGTCAGAAATACGCAGTAACAGCTTACGGAGCCAAGATATCGAAGACATTTTGGTTACTGTTGTTGATTCCACTTGGAATTGTTACATGCACATAGAAAAAAATTAAATTTACAATTAAAAATTAGTTTTAAACTAATATAAACGTATTTTAATTTTCCTCATGAATTGGCAGCTTTTTCATGTTGCCGTTTTCACTATGGATCAGTTTCGTTCATTAAAACAGTTAAAGCAGTGTCTGGTCAGTAGGGACATGACACTACCTACCATCTTTTGCATGAAGAACTGTATAATTAAAATTTCTAATAGCACAAAGACAGCTGAAATGAAAGAGGCCATGATCCAGCTGCTTGTTTATACTGAACCGTTGTAATTTCTGAGCGGTCAGTACATTCAGTAACTAAAACTTTTGCATTTGAATCTTGAGGCTTGTAATTTAGCTGTTAGCCGGATTAGACATTTGCAACTGGCATTTCCTTGTTTGTGGGGTCAGTTCCAGCCCAAGCTTCCAGTACTCTGGTGAATGCCCCAAACTTTGTATGCAGCTAAGGTTTTTATATCCATCAGTTCTCTTGTTTCTTTCTGTTTTCACGAGATTCTGTACCTACAGAAGAGGGCGGCATGAGGCATTTTCCATTACAACAGTTGAATGCTCCATATGTGATATTTTTAACTACTATATCATGTTTCACCTTATGTGTTCTTCAGATATTTAATGCTATGTTAGTATTAGAAACAAACCAACAAATGTCATCCCACAAAGTTCTTTCAGAGACTTTAGAAGCATCTCAGAAGTTCTCTGAGCCAGAATAGAAATTCTTCCATTGAGGTGGCATTGAAATATTTTGAAAAATGCACCATCAATGTGAAGAGTTTGAATCGCTAATTCAAAGATGACCAGTCACTATAGTTGTAGTAAATTACTTTCCAATTTCTGTACCCTGATTCTGGTAATGGCACAAAAGCTGTAATTTCACAAGTCTATTTTAGTAGCAACAGCCTTGCTGTCCTCTAAGTTGCCACTTCAGAGGTTCCTGCATGCTTTCATGTGTGTGTGTGAGACTAAACTAGAAAATGGGATTGTTGAACTGATCCAGGTGAAAAAAAAATGTTGTCTTGGTTAATTTTTCAGTCAAGATCAGTTTTCTGGTCTTGTTTTCCTATGCAACCACAGAAACAGTGTATTGTGACAGCCGAGGTCTGTTTAAGAAATGTCGTGGAAGGGTGCCTCTAGACTATTTTGCAAATATTACTTGAACTTTGTTCAATGTAGTTAAAAAAACTGGTCAGCCACCTGCAGTTTGACCAAGTGAACATCTTTCTGCTTAGTCTTATGTAAAACAGTTTGATGTTTCACAATGTATCCTAACTCTTTTTTTTTTTTTTTTTTTTCCTAATGAAATGTCATCAATGTGGGAGACTGCACAAAAAGTGTCCCAGTTAGGCAATTGCTTGTGGGGTACTCACCCTATGTATGTGATGGGATCTGGTTCTTACTTTTAAAATTCACAAGCTGGTTAGTGAAGCAGCTTCCTTCTATGTTAGATGTTTAACTAGCTTACAAAGAATAATATAGTGCATTAAAAAAATATAAAAAATCCAAAGTATGCAACAATAGAGAAAACATGGATTGATACAAAGTGATGTTAATGAATCATAATTCCTAAAATGTGTTTACTAAACAACAGCTAATATGAAAACTGTCTATTCCCTTAGTAACCAGAAAACCCTTCCACAGGAAAATTTACTATTGATTTACATAACACAGTTTTGACAGGAACAATAAATTATCTATCTTTCTTGCTACTTTCTTAAGTGATCTTTACACTATTGATCAAATTGCCAGAGAAATACAGTTCCAGCTTTTACTGAAGTACATCTTGGATGCAAGACAGCTACGTTTAAGGAGAAATGCTTAGAAGTCTGTCGGGAGAGGGGAGCCGTGAAATGGACAAACCATAACAACCTCAGAGGGTCTTAGGTGAAAATATTTGGAAGCTGGGAAGATATCAAAGGAAAGCATTGTTACATGGTTGCCCTAATCTTACTTTTTCCTCTGCATCCACATATAAGCTCCTGTGGAGGCAAAACAGGGTTAGGTGTTTTCAGGCTGAACTGATACAGCCTTGTGCATGCTCTGAGGCACCAGCTGGGCTGCGTGGTTTTAACTGCTCTACTCTTAGTTATGACAACAGTGCATGTAGTTAATTTGCGTGCTTGTCACTTGAGGGATAGGAAGAGTAGTATGAGCTCTTGGTTTATTTTCCCTTCCATTTAATCGTGATGTTATGTATAATCACATCTTACATGAATCTGTAATGGGGTGTACTGTAAATGATTACTGGCTGTGGAAGAATTACTATGATGTCATAGGCAATATTACTGTTTGGGTGAGTGAGAAAAAGTGAGTGACAGAAAAAATTATTTTCTTACAGAATGGTAGTTTTTACTAAATATATTATTTGTGCACTCAGATGTTTCATCTAAAACAGAAGGTAAATTGTTTCCCATTTCAGATATTGTTGGCTAACAGTTCTGTGCACATTAGACATTCTTAGAATATTAAAATTCTATTATGGTCTGGGAAATAATGCCTTTTTATTCAGCAGGCATATTCCCTGCATTATTTTTGTTGTATGTGTTTACATTAGTTAAAATGGAAAGAAAGTATTGTTGTCAACCTTGAAAGATCAGCAGAGACCTCGTGTAAAGTGGTGTTTTAGTGATTTATAAGACATTAACTGTTGGCCAAGTCCCTGCTGCAAGGACAACCACAGTCAGTCTGGTTGTCTAGCAGTGAGGCATTCAGTTACGCTGTGCAGTTACATGACAACACATTGCTGTTTGGTCTATGTAATTTTTGTTGGTATAGAGGGTGCATAGTCTAGAAGAAATCTAGTTTGATACTTGGTCTTAAGTCTCTGATTCCAAGGCTGATGTTTTGTTTGTTTGTTTTAAGAAGGAGAAGGGGAACAAAAAACCGCACCGTAATCTGACAGTTTACCTGGAAATAGGTCAAACGGTGATGCAGTGCTGTCTGTGAGAAGACCTTAGTTACTAAACCGAGTAAAAGCAGTGCAGGCAAAATGTTCCCTATGCTTTAGGTGTTATGTAAAGTCAGTAAGTCTGCCAAGTCTGTAGGTGTGGGCTTGCATACAGCTGAAGCTCATCCCTCATTATGTTTTCTGGAAGCACTGTTTTTATATCTGGCCTGTTCTGTGCTTGTTCTTACTAACAGGGATCAAAGAAAATAGTGATGTGTAGTCAAAGTTGAAAATGTCTCAACTGCCCATTTTCCTTCTGTCATAGTAAAAGAATTTTTAAAAAAGTACCCCAACGTGGTAGTAGTACTTTGTTGGTAGTATAGGTTACATTTCTCATGCCAACAATGCCATTGCGGAAGATATCTTTAATAATTCATATAGGACTGAATGATTTACAGAAATTGCATCTGTGTAAAATCTTTCTGTATTTTTTAACCTGTTACATAAAGTTATCATTGAACTCTTAACTGCACAGTGATTCAAAGAAGTTTTGAAAAATAACTATATTTCAGTTCTTGTAATCCTCTGCTGAATTGTCTCCCCTATTTTGTAGAGTTTTTCCATAGACAGTGGGTGAAAAATATTCTTGGAAAGACAAGTCTTTTTGCATAAATTAGCAGTACTGTGATAATAAAAAGAGTTTTGTCTTCAAGGAAGTTTATGCTATCTTCGTCTTCTACAGCTTTGCTAGTAAAAAACTGATTAATCAGTTCTACCTTTCCTAATCTGTTTCTCGTGAATTTCACTTTAAGTTTTTTCACAGCATAATTTCTGCAAACACACAGAAGCAAACATCTTTCTTGCTGTATTTAGGCTCTATTTCATTAGACTTTTCATTTTGCTAGAAGTTTTGGGTTTTTTTTCAAAGTACTTATCTTACAAAAACCCATTCTTTTGATCAATTCATTCCATAGAAGCATTCCTTCAATTGACAGTCACATCTTTACCTTTCTGTTCCTGTTTGATTTTTTTAAAATTCTCTTTTCGAAATGCCACATATTTGTTTTCTTCTTCACTGCTGCTCTTTGTTAATGCCAGCTCCTTTATCTCCTATACGCTGTTACTTCTGATGCCTGGGTATGCGTGCTGTGTCCCATCTTAGTCTCATCAGAGCTGCCTGCATCCACAGAGGTTTTCATGGTTGCCACCCATTAGTACAGTGACACCCATCCCTGCAGTCATACCACAGATGTGTACAGCTAGAGTCCTCTGTTGTGGAAATCAGATGCAATTTCCTGCACAGAATGTGAACTGAGCGCTCTCTTCCTCTTTGGTTATCTTTGTAAGTAGCGGAGAAGGGAGAGGGAGGAATCTTCATACCTCAGAAAAGGGCACTGGGATTTACTTGATTAGCACAGTGGAACTATTTTTAAGGTGCCAGTCATCTATCTCTACATTTCTACTCGATATCCCAAGTTCTTGTAGTCAAAAATAGCTTTCTCAAGTAACAGGTGTTTTTCTTATACAAGTTCTTTTCACAAATGTTTTTATACTGTTGTGACAACAATTTGATGAAACAAACAAAGAATTTTACTTCTCCTTTTCCATAACTTTTCTCCTTGTAACCCATATATTCTGATAAGGGAAAAGGATGGTGAAATCCCTCAAAAATGCTGATAAAACACAAAAAAAGACCCCATGTGTGTAATGATACTTTCAATCAAATCTGATTTTTACAATGGAAAGTGGAAAATTTATATGAAGGGTTTACAAATTAAACTTTAGGTTTGTTTTTTCTTTTGTAGAAAGGATGACCTGTGTTTAGTTCTTCTTAAATTGATTCATGTGCTCAAAAAGAAGAAATGTGAGAGTGTCTTTTTTTGTGTGACTTGATGTAGCTTCTTGCACACTCCTTTTGTTAACTGTATTTTCCACTGGAGTAAGTTCTCTTAACTCTTTTAAAAAAGACATCTCAATAGGTGTGCGTTTAGGTAAAACAGACTGCATGACTGCCCTTCATAGTAGGGTTTTCAAGAACAGTATTTAGTGTGCATGTATGCATGTGTTACAGACAGGGGCAGAGCTGCATATTTCTGAAGAGAAAAGATAAGTAAGTGGTGCCAGCATGTTCCTTCCTAACACAAAACCTTGCAGAGCTCTAAGTTAGAGGTTGATGAGCATAATCTCTTCCCTAGTTAGGGACCTGATGTAATTTTTGCTTTCGGGTAAAACCTTTTGGTTTTCTTAAGACATCTTCCTTCTAATGTTAACTTTCCCCCTTTTTTCATGTTCAAAGTTCTTCAGTTTCTAATATGGAGCCTTTTGCAGTGCCTTGCATGCCTTCAGCATATTTTTCTGACCCCAAGCTGTCTTCTCTTCACTCTCTGAAGAAGGCTATTGGCCCTCTGTTGCATTGCAAGTACCATGGGAACTGTAGTTTTTGGGGAGTGAATGACGTGACAGGGACTATGGGAAACACAAATATTTGTGCAGAACTATCTTCCCTTCGTTGGCTGCCTGTCCTTGGTTTTGCCTGCAAAGAAGAGGTGATGTCCTGCAATGTCCTCTTTATTTTTGAAGAGAAGCAGTGCTTGGGGCATTCCAGTAGAGTGGTGACTGAAAGGGCAAAGTTTGGGCTAAAAATAACTCGAGCCGAGCCACAGGCTGTACTTTCATAAGTTGGTGTATGTTACATTGCTTTGTAATATTAGGCCAATACAGTTTGTGTGTTAATATTTGGACAGTTTGCCTCCCTTGTGTTGCCAAACAGTTCATGAGGAGGAAAAAATGGCAAAAAGGAAACAGAGAAGTCTAATGGTGCTCTGCGCTTCCCTAAATGTCTGATTCCAGGGTATGGGTTCCCATTGTATTTAATTTGAATGACTGTTAAGAGAAGTTTGTACTCTTTATATATTCGTTTAGGTTTTGAGTTACAGGTCCTTTGGATTTTTTTAGTGGATTTGGATACTATCTCTATATAAATGTTTATTTTGTTTTCACAGTCTATTGATGGTTTACATGAAAAAGGAGTGGTTGAAGACGTTCATTGTGGCTCCATGAAGAGTATGCGACCTCCTCACCCTGGAATGGGCCCACCTCAGAGTCCAATGGACCAGCATAGCCAAGGTTTATACATACTGTGCATCCTGTATGATTTTGGGGCCCCTTTGTTCCACAAAGAATCAGTAGTTCCATGTGACAGATTTCCAGTTATTTCCTTTCAGCCTTGTTTGGAAAAGCTGAGCTGGTATCACAGGGCAAGGTGAATAACTGAATCCCTTGCTTTCTGGAGTGTCCATCAGTCATGTATTGGCAAAAAGCTAAGGTTCCAGTCTGTGGCTGGGGCACGTAATCAAACTAAGTCTATTAGAGATTTCAGTTCACATCTCTAAAACAAAACCACCTAGTTCTTTCTTTCCTATCTTATGTGGCTATTGTAAATATAAATGCATTAGAATAATATTTATTTAATCCTATGGTGAAGGAATGGTAGGGGAGAAGAACCCAAGAAAACCTGGAGAAACCTTCTTTAGTATCTAGAATGTTTGGTCAAGAGATGATCAAAGTTCTTTTCAAAATTTTTTGTGCCAGAAAATAGAAACTCTTTACCACATTGCTACATGCCTTCTTCATGTCCGTTAGTTTGCAACATAAGAGGACATACATTCTATAAGCAGCTCAGTCTGTTGGAGATTTAACTGGTAACACCTGCTAGTATTAATTAGTTCAACAGATAAGGCTCTGTATATTGCGTAATTAATTACATTACAGCAACATTTGAAGGATCACAACTGGCATTAGGATCCTGGTTTGACACACTCTGTACAAATCTCTTAAGAAACGATCCCTGTTTGAAGTATTTACGTGTTTATTACATAGGATAAGAGAAATGCTGGAAGGAGAAAACAGGTACAGATGAGAAGAATTATGCAGCCTGAACTGCTTTGTGAACTTTTCAGTGACTGACACTGAAGTCTGTAATTTGTCAGCTGCATCCCAGTCTGGGACCTTGAACATCGAAAGTACTGTTTTTCTGTTACACTTTTCAGCATCAGTTAAGGAAAATAGAACAGACTTTGCAGGGACAAATTCTCCATCAGTTTAAACTTTTATACTGATTTCAATGGGATGCAAACATGATCATGCGAAAGCAAAATTTTACCTGACTGCGCTCAGAGACATTCTTTTGCTTGTAATGGTCTTGTTCCTTAAAATGAGCAGAGTGTTTAGTCTAAAGATGAAGATGAGTCCAATTCAAACCTAATGTGCTGAAAATACAAGAGCATAGGCTGCAAATGCTGCAAATAAAGGAGCTCTGAGTTGCTTTCTTCTTTCCTGTACTGACTGAGATGAGACTTCCAGGTTGTGTTGCTCTGCAAAAAGATGATTGTATTAGTAGCAGCTGTGGCAGGCTACAGATCGCTCCACTTTTTTTGGTGTATGTTGGCAGCTGTTGCAAGGTAAACAGAGAATACTGGAGTTCTAATGTAAACAGGCTTTTTAAAGAAATGGTTGACACCTACCCCCCCATGTTCTAATATTTTAAGTACTCTATTTGACATTATCAAGGAATATTTTAGCTTTCTTTGCCTCTATGCCTACTTTTCTTCTTCGTACACAATTATCCTCTCCCAAAAAAATGGTGATGGCACTTGAGTCTATACTGACATAGTCTCATGTGCTAACCTGGAACTTTCTACCCATTGGTGTACAAATCCAAGACGGAAAAATAGGTTTCTTAATAGCCTCTCTACCTACTGGATATTTTCAGTCTGGTTTACTGGTTTACCTGTCTTGGAAGGCAGTTGTGTTTCTACAAGTGGTGTGGAAATGGGCAGTGTGGTAAAAGTGAGTGAACTTACCCATGCCTACACTCATGGGGAGAGAACAGTATGAGTTCTCTGAGAATCCATGGAAAGTCACATGGTAAATCATCTAATCCTGACAAAATCTTCAGCTGTGTTTGGTAGATTGTTAGAAACCAAGACTTACTAGAAGGTTCACTTCCATGTAGATTCTTGGACCGTCTGATAGCTTCCATTTCAGCTGTGTACAGTTTTTAGCAATATGCAAGTCAAATAGAACTAATGAGATGCAATTTCTAGGTCTGTCTTTATGTCCTGGCTTATTGTTTGTAGGCCTCAAATTAAAGTAGATGAATATGTGCTCTAATTAATGCTATTATTTTCGGACATTTGGTGGAAAGTAGCTGAACAAATTCAAAACTCCGGGGAATGGATGACCCTAAACTTCTGCCATTAGTTAGAAAATGTAAGCGGAATGGCCATGCATCAGTTAAATGTAATTTAGTTTAGCACTGGTTCTAGGTAAAATCACAGAATCACAGAATGTTAGA